>NC_133532.1:6762548-7023130 GCF_048544455.1 Silene latifolia
TTTACTATTTTTTTTTCTTTACCCTCTTTATTTAATAAAGGGTATTACCCCGACTTTTATTTTATCTTTCTTTTAGTGTATTTAGAATTTTATTATGTCTTTCTACTAGTGTATTTAGAATATTTGTGATTTACGAGTCCCATTTAAAAATAAAAAGAATGTTTGTAATTGTTGAGACTTGAGAGTAGTTCTAAATTCCGAGTTTGTTGCAACGTGAATTAGTTTTTTTGGTGCAAATGAGGGGCAAGTCCCGTAAATTAATTGTTAGCTATTAGTCTATTACACGGGGAATAGCAACCTAAAAAATATCTTCACGTAGGATAGTACGTAAAGCATTAAAAGGAACTTCTAAATGCATAGGAATAGTACTAGAGGAAATTCCTCTATTAGCTAATACATCTGCGGTTCTGTTTGCTTCTCTATAAGTATGTTCGAGCTTGACCATCCATTGGTTGTCTCTGATTAGATCTCGACATCTTTTAACTATGAATTTCAAGCTGTTTTTTTAGTAATTATGTAGAAAACACAAACCTATTTTTCCTTTGACCAATTTTGTTATACTAGACTTAGACTTGATAAATGGGTTAGCCGAGTCGAGTTTGAGTCGAGTTATTTTCGATAAATAAGTCGAGTCATTTTCAAGTTGTGTATTTCGGGTCGATATTTGGCCTTAAGTTACTCATTTCGGGTCATTTTGATATATCAGTTATTTCGGATCACTTCGAGTTGAGTCATTTTCGGGCAGGGTCAGTTCATGTCATGTTTTTTCTACTTGGGCAACACCTCTAGTAGTTTTGAGTTTTAACATGTCATGTATCGTTTTATTAGTTGGACAACATAAGAACAACTTATTATACGAATTTGACCTTTTTTTAGATTTAGTACCAAGAAAAAAAAACATCTTTTAAGACTGATGTGCCTAAAAAGGGTGAACTTAACTCCATAACTATATGAATCGAACTTGCAATTATATATTTTTTTTAAAAAAATTTATCTATTCACAGTTTTAGAAAAATAATACGTAGTATTCTATATGAAAATAAAAAAAAATTATATTATTACATATGATATATATCCAAAAACCATCTTTAACATTTTGAATTTGAATATTATAATTTATATAATGGTAGATAATGTTCTATTTCATTTATAATCAAAGATTTACAGTTTTAAAGAACAAACCCGTGCAATTTGCACGAGTATAAAACTAGTTGTAAACTTTAAAAAGGTAGTAAAAAAATGGTCTAGGAAACACGCTAATACGAATGGCGGGTTTATGGGAAGAGACACGCCATTAGAATTGACGTGTCTAATATATCATCAAGGCTTAAATATGAGTCCCTACTAAGCTAGCCTTATATGACTGACTCCCTCGACAATACCGTCATATACAAAAGATGCAACCAAACTTTAAGCCGTAGAAGACATACTTAAGGAACAAGATCAATTTATAAACTTGCTTAGGACGAACTTAATAGAAGCCCAACCTCGTATGTCTCAGCGAGTGAAATTTGAAGAGGTAGACATGGTATTGCTCCGCTTACAGCCATATCGTCAACACTCTATCATGCGCTGCCACCATCACAAATTAGTCTGACGCTACTACGAACCCTTCAGATATTGGAACGAATTGGCAAGGTAGCCTATCACTTGCAACTCCCTACTCAAACAAAGATTCATCTCTTATTTCATGTCTCGTTGTTAAAACCCGTATCAGGTGATGGAACCATTCAACACTCTCCACTGCCATAAGACTTTATAAAAAAAAAAAAGAATAATTCTCTTACTCAAAAGCTTCCTTAGTTTGTTTACTGAATTCTCGGAGTTGGCGAGCATTCGAAGTCTCGTAATTTTAACACATACAAACATGAGTATTCAATTGTTAGTGCTAACATAATACAAATTAATACACCCTACAAATTCAACAAAAACATAGATTCATTTCTTCCTACAAATTTGATGTTCTACTAATCTACAAAACAAAAGTCCCAATATCGATCATTATCAAATTATCAATACTTGTTAGTATCATGTTTTCGGAAATGTTTACTAGTAAGTAAATTAAGTGAAAATATTTAAAACAAAATTTACCTGTTTTACTATAATCACGAGATTTTGGTTGACCTTCTCTAAACTTTTCCACCAATGTTTTCGTTGTACGGAAGCCTGGTCCGTTCTGAACCTTGAAAACGGTATAATAGGCTTTTGAAAATGCATCCGGAAAAAGCCCAATCAAATGAAAATCATTATTGTCGAAATCTGAGATGTTTTGCTCCTAAACAAAATCAATATTAATAAGAGAAAAGTTAAATTATGTTTCTAGGCAAGATAAATAAGTTAATTAATTTTTTATTTCGTACAAAATTTAAAACATGCTACTCTTATTAAAACAATAATTATCGTAGCATTTTGGTGGCCAAAAAATAAGAGGACTTAAAAAAAATCATAACCCGAACACCTACAAATATCCTTCAATATCCACTAAACAATGCATACATACATATTAGTAACTTAACACAAAAACTTGAAATATAATACTAGTAACTGAAATTCCAATAGTAAATCATTAATCCCTATGTTTTATTATATAATTCGTTTTAACAATTTTTTTCATATTAGGTGTCATTCTAAATCACATTAATTACATTTTTTTACATCTACTCCAACAAAACAAATAAAATGATATTCTACCTTTGGTTTAAATTAGAATTATATTTATTGGAAAATTCAAAACTTGTAGTGAATGAGATAACTTTTTACCATAAAAAAAAATTAAAAAACTTACTCGAGAAGACATGTGATGATAACACCTTCTAATAAAAAGCATTAGGCTTTTGCTTGTTCCTGATTCACATCTTTGAAATGGACTTTTCAATTTATCGTCGTTGCTTTGTTGAATTTTTTCCCACCACTTGCCAAGATTTCCCAATGGTCCCCAAATAATTAACTATTCTATCAAAATTGGGCTTTTCATCTTCTCTTACTACATGGTAAGTCGACGCAAACTAATATCGCTCGGACGGCCCAATGAACAATGGGGTATGACATATTATATAGGATAAGACGCTGCATAAACCATAAAAATGATTGTTAAAAGAATAAAGATTAAAATATAGCTAAAAATTAATAACCATATTCGTCTTGTAGATTGATTTCGGGTCAATCTAGTTTACGATGGAAACCGCTCAGAAAAGCCTGATTCGAGTTTGTTGGAAAAAAAAAATTGAGATATATTCTAGTATATATCCCAATTAATACTTAATCACATACACCATGGACATTTTCACATAATAATGTTGTAACCAAACCATATTCCCAATTTTATAAATAAGGTATCGAGAGTAAGATTAGAAAACACAATATGATATATTGTGTAATAATATTATTCTCATGAAGATATGTCGATATCTCGACAATATCTTAACATTTATCTAAACATACCTTGTATATAATAAAAACTAGTTTAGACCCTATGTAATAAATGCACGGTATATAATTTTTTTTTTTAATAAATTACTTATATAATAGTGATATCTATTAATTCTTCATATTGCTCGTCATTGTATTTTACTTTTGAAAAAAAAAAGTTGTAAGTGACAATTAATCAAGAGTTATTTAAAGTTTGTTTTATACGAAATATGACTCAAGTCATTCTCAAATAATAACATCAATAAAAGATTTAGCAATTTATTTTTTAAGCGTTTATTAATTCTTACCACATTCGTTCAAAACAATGTTAACCGTTTAATCTACTTTGAAAATATAGTTCGCAAATAAGAATATAGAAATTTCTATTTAAAAAAAAATACCTTGAAAATATAGTTCGCAAATAAGAATATAGAAATTTCTATTTAAAAAAAAAACTTGGTTGAGTTAATTACGTATCTCAACTATTTTTAATGAAAAAACAATAAAAGGTAAACCAATGACCGGATTGGAGGGAGTATAATAAAAAAGACGTAAAAAATCGAACACAACAACAATAATAATAACAATAATCGTGGCAAAATATTAATAAACATAACAAAATAATCGTGGCAAAATACAAAAATGCGAATTTGGCTAAAATATGAGTAAACAAAGTCAAATGTTAAAATCCAAGAGATTATATGCTTATTTCATTTATCGGTTTCAACTAATCCTAAAATTCTAAAGTTTGAGAACTGATTACCCTTATTTCAGGGAGGACAAATTGAGTGGAATAAAAAAAAAAAAAAGGAATGAAATCAATTAATATTCATCCTCCTTAAAATATAGCTAATCAGTTCAACACTACTACGTAAATCACTATAAAATTCCTTATTTGTATCGTATGGTAGTGATTAGCGTAGTAACAATCGTAATAACATATACGTTGAATATTCAATTGTGGCTTTTTTAAATTGTCACGAGTATGGAAATTTAATCATGCTCATTTATATGCTTACGTTTTCGAATCTAATTTTAGCGATTGTTACTACGTCCCGTGCATTTTTTGCACGGGTTAAACACTAGTTTTATTGTAAGTCTTGATCATAGTATTAAACACAATATAAATAATAATCTGTAATTAAAGATATAATTTGTAAAAAGATATAATAATTGAACACAATATTTTATGTCATTATTAATCATATTTATCTAAATTTTAAAAGCAGATTCGTGAATTTCACGGGTTATAACCTAGCCTATATAATTAATGTTCAACGACAACGACACTAAAAGTGAGTTTTCTTATGCTATTTAAATGTGGGTAAACATTACTGCCTCCTCTATGACTTTTTCATCAGAATGTTATGTTATTTAAAGTTTAAACCAATCAACATAAAATTTCAAGTACAAATTTTTGGTAAAGTTTAGCGTTAATTAGTTTACGAATGTTTAATCAATGAAAGCTTTTAAAAACATGAATTTAGTAAATAAAAGATAAAAGATTACCATCATTTTTTATGGTTATTACCATCACTTTTTCAACGGCTTGTTTTATTTCTCTCTACTAACATTTTTTCTAAAATTATCTTCTATTTTTTAACTAATTAGTGTCTTATTTCTCTTTGACCAACATTTTTCTAAAATTACTTTCTATTTTTTAACTAATTTTCAACTAAAAAATCTCTTCTATTCAAGTAGAGTCATTTTTACTTATTAATTGCTTCATTAAATTCATACGATCTTAATGATACACATTATGCTACGCATTTAGATAATGTAGTTAGAATATATAATAGAAAGAGTAAGTCTATGGAGTATGTAGGATTAATCGGGAGCAAACAGTGTACGGCTGTTTATCAAATTTTTCCTGAGATCCTTAATCTTTCTAATCGAGATCCTTGTTGTGTTCCACAAATGCTTTATCCTTGTATAATTGAAGGATTTAAGGATTTTTGTGTACCTGTCCAATGCTTCAGAGAAGAATCTCTTTCTAAATTTACTGCTGATTGGTTTTTTGAGAATATTTTAATATCTAACTAGTATAAAAGCTGGGTTCTTTCCTGGATTTCTATTGGCTGCTTAAAATCAGCATTGGTGGGCCCCTACTAAAGTTTTGGGATTTAATTACTCTCTCTCCATATTTGCTAATCTTTTGCTGTTAATTTCCGTCTTGAAAAAAGTTGATTAGTTGTTATATATTCCGTGTAAATAATCTCTGACGAAAAAATATCTAAATCCAAAATCGATTAAAAAGTTGTTTAGTTGTTATTTATTCATATATTTGGTGCTGATCGGTCGAAATAACGTCTAATGATTCTGGCTGCTAATACAAAAACGATAGACTCTAAAATCTAAAAATTAAATAAAATTACATTACTACAAAATAAAATATTACAAATTAAATAAATAAAATCGAAAAATCATAAAGTATTAGAGGCAGATATACAAATTACAATCCGCTACATTCATCAAATGTGGACGACCTTTGATTCCAATTTGCTTTGCTTTACATCAAAACGAGAAACAAAAAACATTAATATAAAAAATAATAAAAAGAAAACAAATAATTTAAACAAAAATGAAAAATTATGAAAGATCTCTCAGATCGGTATCATACCACTCATCATCGAGATTTAATGAAAACTCGGTAACAATAACTAAATGCCGCCATACCACTTTTTGTGGGGTGGCATTTTAGTTAGCTGCCAATAGTAATCATACCTACCTCCAAGCTTCCATCTTTTATAAAATCTCACAATGTCCCCCATTCATCATCGATATGAACGTTTATAAAATCTCAGAATGTCCACAACTGCAACACAATAAAAATCGAACTATATTAATATTAATACTGTAATTTTGTGAAAATACATACACAATAATGATATTAATCATCAACATTAATTATTAATTAAATTTAAGTAAACTAAGTAATTAAATTAAATAAGATTATGTCCACAACTGTAGCACAATAAGAATCAGAATATTCAGAATATTCATATTAATACTATAGTTCATTGAAAAAACATACACAATAATGATATTGATGATTACAATAATTATTAATGAAATTAAAGTAATTAAAATAAAATTAAAATTACAGATTATTAGTTAAGTAATTAAATTAAAATTCAGATTATCAAATAATCTCCCACTCATCCTACCAAATTACCACTACTACCTCCACAATCCACAATCTACAATCCACAATCTCCCATTACCAATTAACTACCCCACACTACCTAAAACCCAGATTAAACTCCCTCCATATAACTCCATATAATCTTCAGAATTTTCCAGCCACTTATTTCAAAACAAACACATTAACAAAATACATTCAACAATGGAACAACCGACCCAAAAAACGATTGCTGAAATTCAAGAAGGAGACTTTAATGTATACATGAAAGTCAGGGTGATAAGGAAATGGAAAAAACAGGAATGGAACAATCATGGAAAATGGATTTTTCATAAAGTTGAATTCCTAATGGTTGATGAAGAAAAAAATGTTGTTCAAGGATTAATCACAAAATCACTTATCAAGAAATACGATGGCAGAATTCAAGAAGGGAAGATGTACAAAATAGGGAGATTTCAAACAGTTCGTAACCACGGATTTCACCTTGCAACAACACACAAGTATCGGATCAGATTTGGTACGCGGACAACCATTGATGAAATAGAGTGTGGGTCAATTCCAAATCATGGTT
This sequence comes from Silene latifolia, assembly GCF_048544455.1. Lineage (NCBI taxonomy): Eukaryota > Viridiplantae > Streptophyta > Magnoliopsida > Caryophyllales > Caryophyllaceae > Silene > Silene latifolia. The sequence continues at coordinate 6,769,670 of NC_133532.1, forward strand.
TTAAGTTTGTCTCATTTGAAGATATCATTAGTAACAAACTAGAAGGAAGACAACTAATAGGTATTATCATTAACAACTTAATTCTTTAAATGTTGTTCAATCTCATATTGAATGCTTATTGCAGTGAATTTAATATTTCATGTACAATTTACTAAATAAATTTTATATTATTATAGATGTCATAGGAGGAATAGAGGACTACAATGCTGTTTTTTTACACAACAACTACAATGCTGTCTTTCTACACAACAACTCCAAAAGAATGGCACTAGATTTGGCAAACCAAGAGTAAGACTCAGTTATTTTCGATGGTCAAAGTTGATTTGTTGCATATCCGCAACGTAATCTTTCAATGCAATTAATCTCCCGTCGTACGACAAATTAAGAGTCGAGACAAAACCATTTTTGATTTGTTGCATATCCGCAACAAACAAATCTAGAGCGTTTTGGTTTTCAAACATTAAACCGCTCATTTTTGGTGCTAACGTAAGACAAATCTATACACCCTAAAAATTCAATAAAAACATAGATTTATTTCTTCCTACAGATTTGATGTTTTACTAATCTACAAAACAAAAGTCTCAATATCGATCATTATCAATTTATCAATACTTGTTAGTATCATGTTTTCGGAAATGTTTACTAGTAAGTAAAATTTAGTAAAAATATTTAAAACAAAATTTACCTGTTTTACTATAATCAAGAGGTTTTGGCTGACCGTCTCTGAACTTTTACACCAATGTTTTCGTTGTACGAAAGCCTGGTCCAACCCGAACTTTGAAAATAGCATAATAGGCTTTTGAAAATGCTTCCAAAAAAAGCCCAATCGGGAGCTAAAATTTTTCCCGTAAAAGATAACTCATGAGGACCATGGTCTAATGGAATATATAAACTCATTTTTTGTGTTTTTATGAGGAATAGATTTTTGGTTGAAAATGTATTGGGCTATGTTTTGTTGAAGAACTTGATGGGCCGAAGTTAATTTTGTTGAATACCTTGTTGTGGTTTGTTTGGGTGGTTATCGTTGGGGAAAGAAGAATGAGAGTGTGTTTGTTTTGTTTGTTTTGGAAAAAGGGAATGAGAGAGAAAGTAGGGTTTAATGTTGGTCATATAAAGAGAAGAGGGAAATGTTGATGGTATAAATAAAGAAATGAGGGAAACCTGAGAAAAGTCCGTGTAAGAGGAGAAAAGTGAGCCAATAATATTTGTTTCTTCCTTTCATTTTTCTTGTCAACTTAATTTATTATCAACATATTTGGAAATAATAAAGGAACTAATAATAATATAGTCCGCATTATTTATGCCCTTTTTTTTGGCTTTACCGTCGCAAATTCGCCGTAAATAACTTTGTATTTCCTCCGTTTCGGCCATTTATTTATCTTTGATTTTCGCATTAAATCAAGGAAAAGGGAGCGACGGACCATTTGTGGTGATGGTTAGTGGATGAGAAGTAGGCCTTAATGAAAGTAAATAATCAAATTACACATATTCTCACCACCTTAACCGTAATAATAAAAACGATACTTCCTCCGTCTTATTCATTTGGTTACTTTTGGTTTTGGCACAAAAGACAATAGAAGGAGTGGGTAACTCTTAACATGTCAAAATTTTATATTAGAATAATTACTTGACGTGGAACAATGTTGGACTGTATAGTTGATGGGCTCGAAAACTTTCCACCTCTGCTACCCGACACTTTATCTGAAAAGGCACAATCTCTAACAGAGAGAGTAACCATTCTGGAAGTTTGGCCTACACTTTAACTTTTCAATAAGTTTATCTAACTTAAACGTCAAAACGTATATTCCGTAGTACTTATTCTATGCCATAGTTGTATTCCGTATATTAAATCAATTTATATTTATATTTATATTTATGTTTTCTTAATGGCCTACAAACTTAATTATTATTTTGGATAATTAATAATTGATTTGGAGCTCTTATTTTTTTTCACCAATTCCAATTTCATAAGATTAGACCCATTTTTAAAGGAAAATTTATTTTTTATAACAGAAAGGGACAAAATCCCAGAGACTTATAGCGAATATGGTCCCGGAATATTCACGGGAAATAGAAATACAATAAAAACGAATAAAAAAAAATTAACAATTTATGTTTTCTAATGCGAAAAACTTGCATACTCGTATTATATGTGAATGTGTAAGAGAAAATAGTTGAAGAGATAAAAAATGATGGTAGGAAAACTCTGCATGTGTTTAACAATTATGATTTATGAAACAAACTAACTTATGTGAGTTATGCATTTGCTTGTTTTTTTTTATTATTTTTTTTGGTATTTTTCAATTATTTTTTGTTTACTAATAAAATGTTTTTTTTTTTTAAAAATAAAATTTATTCATTACTAAACTGTTATTTTATCATTTATGAATAAATTTTTATTAAATTTGGTAAGTATTAATTTAATTCAATAAAAAAGAAAATATTAATATAAAAGTGCTCGAGTCGAGTTTGAATTGAACTCGAGCCTAATCTGAGACTTAATGTTTTAAGTTCGGAAAATTTTAAACTGATTTTCGAGCCAACTTCAAACCCACCTAAGCTTAGGCTCAATTAAGCTCAATTACACTCTCACCCAAAACTACCTTACACCAAGTGATTTAGAATAGTTTGGAAGGATTCGGTCTCGGTGCACAAATATAGGCCAAATTGACAAATTGGTAAAAAAATTGGAGGTTGTGGACAAATTGGTAAAAAAAGGTTCTACTTTGAACAAATTGGTAAAAATAAAAATAAAGAATTGGACAAATACACCTAAATTTGCCATTTGAGTGGTTAAATAAAGTTTCTCATCACTAACTAATTAAAAGTTGCTAATTAAGCTAATTTCCAGAATAAATAAAAATAAGGCTATTGAAAATAAACTTGTTTTATCAATTAATTTTAGCATATATATTTTTTTTATTTTTTTTTGCAGTAATTTAGTCTTGGTGTAAGAATTATGAAGAATTAGACGGGGTAAACATGTCTGTGTATTAGATTTGAGTTCGATCGATAGAAATTAGTGAAAGTATTGTTGGTAAATACGAGTCAGATGAGACGAGAATATATATCGAACTAGTACTACGTAACGAGGTCAAGTCGTGATTATACACGGGTCAAAATATTTCAAACACGATAATAATGATTAATTTTATAAAAAAACTATTTTAATCATATTTCTTATTCATTAGACATACTAATAATTTGTATGGTCGTATTTTGTTTGATTTGTCTTAATGAGTGTATGATTGAATTTTTTAATATGTTAGAAATCTCTTTTATATAAAAGGGAAAACATTTAAAGAGATCTTATTGGTCCATTAAAATAAGGAATGGAGAAGTTAACTATTGTTTTTCTTTTTTTGTAAGTATAATTCACCACTTAAATAAATAAAATTAAAGGGCAAAAATGTTACTCCATAGAACATAATGTAATACATTGATCAACTACTCCAATAATTAGCATTAACTTTTATGACATTTTTTTTTTTTTTCTTTTTTTGGTATACCATCTGCTTAAGTGCGGATTTGAGCTGGTTATGACCACTATAACGATAAAGCTCTCTCACATCCCTTGTTCCACTTTAATTACATTCATAGATGAGAAAACCTTTCCCTTGCAACAAAATAATATAAATGTTAATTTCCCTTCATTTTAACTGTAAGTTTTTCAAGTTCACCTATATCATCATGAGATTTTTTATTTCCAATTATACCCTTATTTTTTGCTTGAATTACTCCACCAAAGTCATGCATAAAGGGATTTGTCGGTCCTTAAAATTATTTTAATAGACAAATCTCTAGGACCATATGCATGTTAGAAATCAGAATTAAACATAAATAAAAGAGTAGTCGAATTACCTCGCATCGGAATAAATCCGTGAGCAATAATATCCAGCAATATAAGAAAATAAGACCGAAACTGAATAACCCAACTACTACAAATAACCAAGAGCACTCCAATTGTAGTGCCTCAACTAGTATCCACACGTATGAATAGGAGATACAATTTGTATGCTAGTACTGAAGCAAAACGAGCCACATTAGGCATGCTTGTACCCGGTTTTGGTTTTTTGGCCTATTTGAGGTCCACCTCGAAAACCATCTAAGAACATGTGGTGTATTATGGCCTAGGGTCCTTCTATAGAGAGTTTAGAGACTTTTTGCCTGAGACTTTTTGTCTTGGAAAGGATTAAAACAAAGGGAAAGGCAAGGGACAAATCCGGTGGACCTCCTCTTACACGGTTAGCCATGTCAAGTACAAGGGTCACTTTCAGGCTTCCTATTTTGGCCAAGACAACTCCTTAAGTCCTTTCTCTTGTGCTCTAACTCTTATATCCTCTTTTGGCCGGCCGTGTGATGCTTCCATGGATGATTAAATAATCATTGTCCTTATTAGTTTACTTTCTTGCTTTCATTTGAATTTGTCAACTTGTGTAAGAACTTTATGTAAGGCCTTATGTCCACTTTTGTACCGGCATTTATAGGGTCTTTTGGACCGTTAGATGCTAGGCTAGATGGATGGTGAGAATTGCTTGGCTTGGCCTATAAAAACAAGGCTTTTCTCGTGCATTTTTCAGATTTGATGAATTATTAAACACAAGTTAGAAACTTTGCTTTCTAAATCTTCTTTGCTTAGTGCTTGGATTCCTCTTAGGCTTAATCTAGTGGGTTAACGCTTGGATTAAGTCATATCCCGGTTCACTCAATTCTAATCATAGTTTCAATCCCATCGTGTTGCTCAAGTTAATTCGCGAGGTTCGAACGTGTCTTCAAAACGAGTCCCAAAGTTTCTGTCCAAATTTTAGTCGCTTTTATCACCAACGGTCCAAATCACTATCCAATTCGAGTCTAAATTGCCCAAATTTCGAGTCTTGTGTAACACCCCCTCATACCAAGGTACCTTGCCAGGACTACCCTAGCATGAAAGACTGTTACCATCTCGGTTGCCCGAGGTTAGTACATATCAAAAGCAACTGTCCCAAACACATTTATTAAAGTACGGTAAATGTAAAAGGTTACAATGTTTCCAAAATCTAATAAATGAAGTTCCAATTGTTAAAGACTACAAAACAAAAGCTAAGACTCGCGATGGTGATACTAGTCCAGTGTGACGACTCTCCCATGAACGCCCCAAAGCTCACCAAAAGCATCACCTGTCACAACCTGCTCACCATCCCCGAACGGATCACCACAGATTTTACAAAACAACAACGGGGTTAGTACTGCTCAATCAAAATAAGACAAGTGGACAAAGTAACCAGCTGATCATCCTCCATCCCCGATCTCCCAATCTCACACAGTAACCAACTACACACCGAAGTGTGTAGCCCTGCCAGACTACCCATCGAAACAAGTAGTCCATGCCGCCAGTGGGGGACCGCAGCCAATCCCCACCAAAATCCCGCTCATCAAAGAGAGATACCCTGTCCCTTAATGTGCACATCCCCTCCCTTGACGGGTTCCACGGAGGGCGAACTAGGGCGTGAAGCCACACCCGCAAGTGACTCCACCATAACCAACACAACCTCACAATCACCACCACCACACCAACACTCCGATGATCAGCAGAGAACAGTAAAGCACAATACAATCACATCTTAAATCAATTAACAGTAACTGAGTAGGAAAACCCTACCTAAGCAACAACAGCAGTGAAGAGAATCAAGCAACTAGAACGGCTCCTCTACGAAGTCTTCGCCTAAACAATAATCACATAACACAATTACTAATTGCAAAACCCCATTTCCCCCAATTCATGATTAAAGACAAACCCTAGAAATAATCACCAACAAACATGGAGATAAAGACTTACCGACGAAGGAATAAAGGGTTGAATGCGATTGCTATGATTGTCCACACACACAGAGGAGAGATTCGAAGTGATTAGAGCGTCGTACGATGTTTAGGTTTTGTAAATAGTGTTTAGAAAATGATTAACGAAAATATATAACGCCTTAATTACTCCCGAATCAAACCGCTGAAATGTTACTCGCCAGACCGGATACTCGGTCGAGTATATAGTATCCTCGGTCGAGTATCCTCTACTCGGTCGAGTATTCATCATACTCGGCCGAGTGTTCCTCGACAGTAGCCAAACAGACTCCACGACACACACTACTCGACCGAGTAGGACATACTCGGTCGAGTACCAGCCTATAAAATTCGTAGTATTACATCTTGAGTGTATCTCTTCAAGTACAAGGGTAGAGTTTTATTATTCTCACTGAAGAATAGGATGGATGAAACTGACTCCCATATATCTCTATATATAGGGGAGTAATAACTCAGTTTGCTAATCAAACTTTTACCTTAATTGCAGTTGGGCCTAATCTAATTAGAGCCCTATTTCCATATAAATTAGAAACACCATATTCATCTTGTGTGTGACCCAATGGGCCAGTTTAATTCTACACGAATCCTTAAACTCATTTAAGACTCGGTCCCTAAGCGGCTTCTAGCAAAACGTTACGGTTACATAGAATATAAATCGGGTTACCTTAATTGGACTCTGGAGATAAATCCAACAGTCTCCCACTTGTACTGTGTCCAATTAAAACTGTCTCTTTGCTTCTATTGTTCAAATCAAGACTAAGGTAGGAAAAATGTCAACCTTATAAGGGAAATTCTTCTCACTTGATTTTTGGCAAGTTTTTCTTCTACTTCCGACAATTTTTTTTATTTAAGACGTTAATATCTGTCTTAAATTTATAAGTTAAAATGACTTGGATACGGAAGGTGAGATAAAAGGAGGAGAATGCCTAGGAATTATCAAAAACTTCGTCCTAACTCCTAAGCAAGATTTACGGTTTCTTATTGGCATTTTACTTAGTTTTGATCAAGTTGAGCTGGAATTACTTGCTAGTTATCTCGTCGTATTACCCTTGTAGAACAACCTCATATTACCTTAGTCGTGTAGATGAGGTCAAGCTAGAGATGACCAAATGGCTCAAGCTAAAGACACGACCCAGACCAACCCGTTTTTTTGCAGGGATTGGGCTATTTACTTACGCCCAAAAAAGGGTCACGGGCCGCTCAAAAATACCCGATTGTATTTTGGGCCGAGTTTGGACCAAACTTTGGGCCTAAATTTTGGCCGGCCTAACCCAAATTTATTAAAGAGAACATTTTTTTAAGATTTTATGCATAAAAGTAGTGCAACAACTCTCTTATAAAACTGACCTATAGCATAAGACTGACCCAATAAAAAAAAGCCAAAGCACAAGTTATTTATATATCAAGCTTTTTGTTTTGTTTTGATAACTTTATAGTTTATTTTAAAAAAATAACATATTTAAATATGTATATAATCAACTTATAATATTAAGTTATTAAATTAAAACTTTGATGGGCCTAATATTATTGGACCGGCCTTATTTAAATTTGACTCTTACACAACAATTGGTGAAAGTAGTAATATAATATAATATTAAAAACTCGTAGAAATCAATGTATATTCATTAAAAGTTAAAGAACGATGTCTTCTTAATACTCCATGTAAATTATATCTATGACTACATGATTAAGCTTTATAAAAAAATTTATATTTATATTTATTTATCTTTTATCTAGCAGTTCATATGGGGTTCATCATATCTTTTACCAATTGTATTAATTGGTAAATCTTAAAGCTCAAAACCCCATTTGAGCTCAAAAGCCAATCTTGCCCATTTTGGCAAGTTATGGGCTCACAGAATAGATCCATACATTTGGCCTGGCCTTGACCCAACCCGACCCAAATTTGATTAGATAAATTGACTATGTTTTTAGTCTTAGCCCAGCCCAACCCTATAAAAGAGCGATGTCTTTCTTAATATAGATATAGATTATATCTATAGTCTAATTGACCAAGAATCACCCGAAATAAGTTTAAGCAAAATGTTGATCCGAAGTGACCCAAACGACCCAGAATGAACTGACCCGGAGTAACCCGATAATTATTAATCCAAAAATGTCCCGATTCAAAATAATCCGACCCAAATAACTCACTTGCAAGATCTACTCTCATATTGCAAATTGATTTTAAGATAAAAGTTGGTTTTAGTTATTTGCTTTTTGAAATACTCATAATAAATACCCTCTTACCTACACGTAAACTAAAAGATACGAGTCCTAATGGTTGTTTCGCATAACTAAGGTGTTCCACTCTAGTCTTACATGTATTGTTTGTTTCGCATGTATTCTTCACTAGAGTGGAACACCTTAGTTATGACGAAAGGGAATCCGAGCCCTAATGGTTCTAAATTTTAATAACGTCGAGAAAGTCCTTTTTGTAGATTGTAAACAAATAAAACAATGTTCAATTAGTTTCGTCTATGAATGGTGAATGTTGAACGACGAGGACGACGATATACAGAGTATAGTAAACAAAAGTACAGAACTTGTAACCGAGTTACAGGAGGTTAGCAGGGGCGCTCGCTTTCCGACCGATGAGATTTTCGAAATTTTTAGTTATATTTTTCAAAATATTTTCGACTGTACCTTATACTATTACCCGTTCGCCCTTTCTAAATTTTTCGCTCCCCATATACTCAAATCCTGACTCCGACCCTGATTTGTAAACCGTGTTTTTCTAATTTCACAAACTTGTAATCACAACTCAAACACTCTCAACTATGACATATCTACTATATAAGAGTTAGATGATCGTCAAGGTTTTCTCCTTCGTCCCAACAGAGTTTGTTAATTATGAATTACGAGTAACCCGAGAAAGCTTCTCACCATTTTATAGCACATACTTGGGACCAATAATAAATATTCGTTGTTGTCAATTGTCGATCATATGTTTACAAGACTATAAGACGGGTACATGATAAACTTGTTTCGGTCCAATAATCATACAAATTTTCTTACATTGTTTAAGCAAATAAAAATGAATACAAAGTTGCATATTATTTTTCAAGTTTTCCTTCAAAACTAGTAGTTTTTAAATTTAAAAAGAAGAAGATTTAATAGCGACTAGTTTGAAAAAAAAAGAAGAACAACCTCTAAAAAAATGTTCCGACCCATTTGCAGATATTTTGAAACTTTAAGAAAAATTCCAGCATTACGAATAAATTAACTTATCTTGGTAAGGAATCCGAAAGAAGATGGCAAAGAGTGAAAGTGAAGATAGAAGACCATGTCAAAATCCCTAGCTATCAAGACGGATTAACAATCAATGAATATGATGTTCATCTCGATAAATACCTAACAAAAATCGGCATGGAAACATTACCAGAAGACAAACCATTATGGGAAATTCCCTTAATTTTAACAGTTACTGTATTTTCTGTAAAACTGCAGACAATAAATGCAGTTTTAACAGGAATAATCTTCTTCGGGGCTCGATCATACATGCAAGAAGCTGGACAAGGTTTCAGAAGTTCAAGATCGACTGTCGTAGTGGTGCTCAACACTCGGAACATCAATGCTTAAACCCGATTCTAAAATATGGGGAAACCAATTTGCATTTTTGCATATGGTTCTCCCCGAATTAAACAACCATAATTACTCAAATCCTCTTGATTTCGTCTTTGAATCACTGAAAATTATCATGGCCAAAAAAACAAAACTCCGGCTGTTTATTTCACTGCTCAATTTCTTGAGATTGTTAGGAAATGGAGAGGTTCTGAGGTATATTAACGGTTTTATTTAGGCGTTTTTGACACGTGATTGAGTAAGTTGTGTACATCGAACCTAATGAATGAATGAAATGATGTTTTAGGCTGCTGCAGAGTATGTACAGGGTGCACTGAAGAATTCAAGTCTCGCGTTCACTAGCGTGATAGGTCCTGTTGAGAAAATGGCCTTGCTTAATCATCCTGTCAAAGGCTTATACTTCATGGTCACTGGTGCCCACCTGGTAAGCCCATAGATTACGCATTCGTGATTTTCCAATGCAGTTAACATTCTTACATGCTACTGTACACTGAATGTGTGTCGCGAAAACTACAGCTTTTTCTCCCAAGCCGATTCTACTTCATTTTCCTCCTCCACTTCTATAATTAATGATTCTGTTAAAACTCATGTACAAGTGCAGAGCATAGTGATAACAGCTATGAGCTACATGCAAAGCATGAGGATTGGGATAGGGGCTGAACTCGGCTTCATCGACTCTGTTAAGTTCAGTTCATGCATTGAGCAAGCTTTTCAAGTGATTTATGATGCAGCCATGTCCAGTACCTTATGAACTTCCCTGTATCTACACAAGTTTCGTTTAAAGGTCGATGTCTGCAGGAATGAATCCGCCTTGCTTAATTATTCATTTCATAGCAAAGTCCGTTCAAGAAAAAATTCCATCAAACTCGAAACATTTACAGTGTATGATGGGTAAGTTTATGATGTATTCCAACTGTACGAATAACAATGTCGTCGAAAAAGTCCTTTTCACAGATTGTTAGATAATGTTAAATTAGTTCCGACTGCACGAATGGCGGGGAGGACATTTTACTTAGTACAGAGAAGTACAGAATCTGTAACTGTAATTTTTCTGACTTCGCAAACTGCTTGTTATCAGAAAGGGAGGTTTCTTCAACCTCTTCCAAAAATTAGTAACAGGAAGACAATAAAAAGTGCGCAACAAAATCATCTGAAGTCTAATAACAATAACTGTAGTTTTCCAATTTCACAAACTTGTAATCACAACTCAATAAACCAAGGTATACTACAGAATCGTCCCCCAAAAAATTAGAGAAAAAAATATAAGAGAATTCAGGGAAAAAAAGTCGAGAAGAGACACTTGCTAGTAATCCCCTTTGTAAGTTTAATTCTCTCGCATTAAGTAGAGCAGCATGATTTCCTTTGATTGCCGGACGCATCAGCAACATTGATGGTAGTGCCTTGACCAGGAAGACTGCTAGCCGCTTCTTGCGCAGCCAATGCTTTCTTGCTCATTATATGGTAAATGTCAGTCAATATTGTTTGAAAGGCTTTCTCAATGTTCACGGCTTCCAATGCTGAGGTCTCGAGAAATGACAGACCTTCCTTTTCAGCCAATGCATGTCCGTCCTCTTCTGAGACGGCTCTCAGATGCTTCAAATCGGACTTGTTACCGGCAAGCATAATCACAATATTGGAATCGGCATGGTCTCTTAACTCACGGAGCCACCTTTGGACATTGTCGAATGTTTGTTTCTTGGTTATGTCATAGACAAGGAAGGCCCCAACAGCACCTCTGTAGTAAGCGCTAGTAATAGCCCGGTAGCGCTCTTGACCAGCAGTGTCCCATATCTGTGCCTTCACTGTTTTTCCTTCTACCTGTTGCCAAAATTGTAGACGGGTTGAGTCAGTTAAGGTCCAGGTCATTTCTTTGGGGTATAGCCGTATAGGTTCACCTCACCCATGCGAGGAGCAATTATTTGCAACAAAGTTTGGAATAAAACTTTATGAAACACATCCCTCAAGGGAAGAGCATGATAAAAGAACTAGAAGAGAACACTGCAGAAGTTAACAGCATAGGAAGCATTCAAGCTTACATGCAATCATAACATGCTCAATAGGATAGGGAAACCAACGAATGACTAAGCTCCAACTAAACTACAATTCTGTAGAGGACGAAAGGTGAATATTCATAAAAATGGAGCCGTTAACTAGAGACATCATAATCACTGGACAGGAAGGCAAGGTAGCTAAAATCCACCATTGCAAACGCAATACCAATACCTGATCCAAATTCCAATCCAAAGTTTGTCATACCAAATCAATTCTATCCCAGCCTCCCAGGTACTACGTGACGACAATTATTTGCCTCCACTTCAACATATCGGGCATAGAGAAACAAATTCAGTAAGAAACAACCAATATTTCCAAATGCAGGAGAATTTTTTTTAAAAACAACTCAATCCAAGACCAATTATTTCTACTCTCCAACATACCAACCCCTAGGTCTTTCAGAAAACATCGAGGCACCCTGTCATCCTTTATGTCCATCATATAATGTTCCAGACTTGTAACAGTATACGACCCTCCACAGCACCAATTTCAGCAGCGATAAATTAACTAAGAGATCAAAAAAATCTAAAGAAAAGAGACCCTCATGCGACAATAACAAGATAACTGTAACTTCATGATGGGATCCACGCCAACTATATAGTATAACTACCAATAAAAAAATACCTTTTGAGCCACAATGATTTTATTGATCACAAGATACAGATTCATACTACCTAGAAGCTACATGTACCACAAAGTAACCACCTTACAAAAACACTACTCCGATCCAAATCCAACAATCCATCAGCCAACTCTCTAAATCATGAATTGTTAGAATTCTATCATCCTCATATTACACACATTCTATAAAGAATCCAAATGCTCTAAACAATAGCCATCCTCCAAAAGTCCAAATCGCTAGTAAATCGGAAAGTAGTCTCCTAGTTTGATAGATCACAAAAACCTCAAGATAAATGTAACATCAATCACATTCACATCTAACTCTCAATTATTCTGGTGAAGACAGTTCAGCAAAAAACGATAAAAGATGAGTTTTTGTTCTCGTTAAGTATAACAACCAAAAAATTCAACTTTTCAACAAAATCATACTGAAAATAACATCATATCCACCAAAACCGACGAAATAACATTTGATAACAAGTTAACAACCCGAAAATTCAACAATTCAAATCAAATCAAGCTGAAAACAACTTCATACCAACCAATCCCATCGAAATAACACATCTTATATCACATGTTAAATGCAGAAAACGAAAGAAGTTAAACAATTGTAATCATAAAGATCATAACTGGTAATCTGGCATTTACCAACAACTACATTTAAAAATCGATACTTCCTCCGTTCACTCCAATTCACTACATTTTCCAAAATTTACGAAAAATACAGTAAAATGCTACGAGATCGAAAGCCGAACCTGAAGAGTACGAGTAGCGAATTCGACACCGATAGTAGATTTAGATTCCAAGCAAAACTCATTCCTTGTAAACCTAGAAAGAATGTTGGATTTACCAACACCTGAATCTCCAATCAACACGATCTTGAACAAGTAATCATACTCATGATCTACTCTATTCGCCATCTAATTTCAATCACACTAATAGTACTAAAACTCGATCGAAACCCTAGAAATCAGATCCAAACAAAAAATCGCGATCAAATTATATTACAATAAAGTAAAAATTGAAATCGAGTGATTAAATCGATACGAAATTGAAGAAATAAGTGATTGTTACCTGGAATTTGATAATGTCGATGTCGATTGCGTTGAGAGAGAGGGAAATTGGGGGAAATTGAAAAGGGGGAAAATAAAATGAGGAATTAGGGATTTGGAAGGGGGAAAAGGGAAATGCTAGGGTGAAGGGAAGAGGGAGTATTTGAAATGGTCTACGTTATGTGTTGCAAATTGCAATGTTGGTGCTGTTCTTAGGTGTATAATTGTGGAAAAATAATGATTTTTGGATTTGATTTTTTGATTATTGATAGTGTGTTAGCTGGTTTTTGTCTTTCTTGAGTAGTTCGGTTGTAGGTGGTTAAAGGTGGGTTTGGATTGGAAATGGAGCCGAGTTTATATTAAGTCTTTATTTGTAAATGAGCGGGTTTGAGAAGGGTTAGCACTTAGCAGGTCGAACTTTTTTGAAAATATTTAAAAATATGTTGTCTGTACATACTTATTATGATTTATGCGAGAGGGAATAGTGGTGTTTGGGGAGTTGAGATGTTCGTGATCAAGTCTAATCTTGCTCGACACAAAGAAATAATTGAAGCAGGCTAGTCATAAAATGATCATATTGGGTAATTTAATTGGTTAAAATATGAACGGATTATTTACAAGTCTAGAATAGAGGTGATCAAATGCGGGATTGGACTGACTACAAACCAAGTTCACATTGGTGTTTGTGTTTATTTTGTGAGCTAAATATGAACCAGTTCAATGATTGCGATGAACTGTGATTATATAAACAATTCTAGTCTCAAGCTCGAATATAGCAATTTACCTGGAATTGGGCCTTCTTAAATCTTAGTATACTATGCCACTCCTAATAACAAATTATGTGATGTGACACCCTTAAAAATAGCGATAATTAAACGCGTAAATTCTACAGAAAAACTGACAGGATATGTTTGTAATTGGTTCAACTAGACAAAACCTGTAATTTTTAAAACTTTCCTAAACCAACCACAAACATTTCCAACATTCCCAAGAGGAGGGTGCCAAAACCTGCAATGCTACGAACTAAATTACATACATAACTAAAGACGCGGAAATATAGTAATAGAAACCAAAATAGAAGAGGGAGACATATGTCCCTTCAACATATATACAAAACCAAAGTCTAAAGGTTTACTATAAAAATAGCCAAAACTAGGTCCAAGGTTACTTATGCTCACTATGCAATGACCCCATCTAAGCCTTCAATGTCAATCGCATTTTATACAAACACGAAAGCCACAATTCGGTGGGGAGTAACAGTCCTCCTACCACGAAACGTCAAATTTAATGTAACATGTAATGAAACATGTAAACTATATGAGAATTTAATCTAATATCCAAGTATTCTAACATATGAATGCTAAATTGACTAATTTAAACTATCATGTGAAAAATATAACAAGTAGTAATCCAAACTCTATCAACCATATTTGGATCACCTTCTATGATTCATAGAATCATCAAACAAGAAAGGGCAATATATAACGAGGCATAAGTTCCGATAAATAAATAGTCAATTGAAAAATGAGTCTATAGGTTGAGGTAGGGAAGGTAATCGAACCGGTATCTTTAAGTTAATATTAATAAAACATGGCCAAGACACAACACAACCCTAACCTAAAATACCACCTAGACATGCGGATACACACCACCGCACCCAAGACCCACAATTTTTTTAAAACAAAGTGAGTACCCTAAGGAGTCCACCAAAGGGTTTAATACTTCTCGACCACTTACTATCAAAATTAACGAGGTCATGCCCCAACTTGGATATAAATCCACTAGTCATGAACACAAAGGCTATTTGGTGAACATATATGTTGGAGACTATAAAGACCTATCTATGACAAACACAACAACCTGCAAGAAAACTGAAATTAAATTATACCAGGTTGTAGATCTCGACGAGAGGATTCCGGAAATATAAATTATGCGAAAAACCGATAAGAAATGAGGAAGTTATGATGATTTTTAGCTTGAATTTGATAGAAAAGTGATGTTTTGTGTTTTGGGAAATGTTAGAAGGTTGAAGAACAAAGAAACCAGAAAAAAAAAAAAAAAGAAAGGGGAAGGGGGATGCCGCGGGTAAGGGAGAAAGGAAAGGAGGGAGACGGGTTTAAGTCGGGATTTTACGAGTCGGTTTTGACTCATTTCGATAATAATTAAATTACTTTATTTCAAATTCGACAAGACCAAAGTTTTTAAACACGAGATTACAAGAAAATTGAATACTCATACGACCCATTTCCAAATTCGTTTACCCAATGTTCAAAAGAATTGTCATTTTCCCCCCGATAAGCCCTTATTTCAAAATAAAAAGTTTTTACACGGTTTAAACTATTTTTAACATTTCGAAACTATCAAAATAAATACTTTTCTTCAAAATATAATAAAATTATATTTCTTTGAATTATTTTTACTTTAAATACTTAAATATCAGATTTTACTTGATTAATTAATTATTTTCGAAATATATTAACGGTCCGAAATTACGGGGCGTTACATGTGACCTTATGTGCATAGTTAATATTCCGTACTCTGTAAGCCCGTATTACGTAATTCAGGGATAATCCGTCATAAAAATGAATATAGTTTTTACTTGATTTAACATCAGTCAATTTTTTTCCTTTTAGTGACAAATCAGATAATTAGTTTATATTAGTGTGTGTTTGGCCTTACTTTTCAAAGTGTTTTTGGACTTAAAAACCCTTTTGGTCAAAGATATCATAAATTTAAAAGCTAATAGTAGATTCTCAAAGCTCAAATACCATGTTTTTGCGAGTCCATTTTTGAAATAATGGTCAAAAATAAAATATTTGTCGTTTTGGGTCGGTTTTGAAAATATTTGTCAAAATGGTGTCCACGTAGGCTCGGGATTTCTAGACCTGAAACACGCCACTACTAATGACGTGTTTTGTGAAGGAAATACGCCATTAGTAGTGGCGTGTCTTTACAACAATTTTTTTCCTTAACTGACTGAATAAAAAAAAAAAAAAAAAAAAAAAAAAAAAAAAATTACATAAGACACGCCATTAGGGGTGGCGTGTTTCCCCTCCGAAACCCGCCATTCCCAATGGCGTGTTTGTTTTAATCCATTTTTTAATGAAGTTTCTTTCCGTAGTCATTATAAACACGTCATTGGTAGTGACGTGTTTTAGGTCCAAAAATCCCGAGCCTACGTGGACACCATTTTGACAAATATTTTCAAAACTGACCCAAAACGACAAATATTTTATTTTTAACCATTATTTCAAAAATGGATTCTGTTTTTGCCCATAAAAATAGAAGTATCAATTTAATGTTGAAAACTACTTTTGAAAAATTAAAATTAAAAATTAGAAACTCTTTTTAAGCAAACTAGGCCAACATGCTCTTAATTTGATACATATGCAATGTTCTTTGATGCACTCGTACTCTCTTAAGGGCTTAACCAACACATATTATTATCCGTTCTGCATTTGTATAACAATCATATTTTACAATGAATCTCATTTAACGATACTAATAATATTACTTTTTCATATATATTTGGATCCATAATTTACACAAAGCTAATGAAATATAATTAACCGATAAATAAATAAAATTTAAAAATGACAGGTTGAGGATGAAAGGAATGAATTTTTTTAAGAAGTATTTCCACAGCCTCCAAGGAAGAATTAGAACATTACCATGGCTGTCTCGACCCCAATTATTCAACTTTATCATTAATAATTTGATTGATAAGATTTTCAAAACAATTAATTAATAATTGGAAATCGCGTGGTGGTGGGACAAAAAATATAAGGAATTTCCCACTCACTTCCTAAATGAGTATTTTGTAAGAGAAAACGATCCGTCTTATTATTTCAGACGGATCTTACGGTCTGAAATAAGAATTTGTCTATCATTAATATTCTTACATATTTATATATTCCTCCATTATTAATGCATTTGTCATTTTGTCAATAATGTTGGTAATTTTTTTGACTACGTATTATTTTAATAATACGACTCCTATGATTGTGGGTATGAAGAAAGGTAGCTGTTCGAATCAATCTTCACCATCCATGTTAACGTGGGAATAACATGAGCCTTTTAAGCTCATAGGTCAAGGAATTGGGAATGGTTGTTCTTTGTTGTTTTTGAGATGCTTTGTGATTCGATTCATTACTTTATTTCAACTTGTTTTGTTTGTTAGTATTGTGACATTGTGTTATCGGTTGGTGTACAGAGTTGGTCTCACTTGGTTAAGTTTAGGTTATCGAAACTGGGCCTCATTCATATGGAGAAGAGAAAATTCAGATATTATAAGTATAAGAAAATTTCATTTCAAAATTAATTAACATTAGATGGAGTGTCGAGAATAAGAGTTAGTTTAAGTGATAACTGGTAAGAGCTCTTTTACCCCAACCATGAAGTTAGGGGTTCGATTTTCATCCCGCAACATAGTTCACTCGTTTGAACCAAAGAAAAAAAAAAAGATAGAGTGCTCCTCAATTTATACTCCACACCTCACTTTACAGATCTTTATATTTTATTAAAATAATCATCACAAATGAGCAAAAGTGTAAGGAATTAGTTGAGTCGGAGGGAGTATATTCAAAATTCTCTCCTATCATTTCAATGATGAAATACTCGACATCTCTCTCCTATTCATTTCAATGTGAAATCTTACAGGTGAAAGATTACGTAATAACAATAGTAGTAGGGAAAGTAATGAAAGCTATAACGATAAATAACGGAAATAGTAAAATAATAACTGAAAAAGTAGCGAACGTATCTTATAATTTGGTAGATAAAGTTTTCTTAATCATAATAAATGTCATAATAATAGTAACGTGAGTAGTGAAAGTAACAGTTATAACGAGTATAAATAACATAACAGTAATAATAACGAAAATTGCGAAAGTATCAGTATAGGGTAGTAACATTAAGAGTAGTGAAATGGGGCGAAAGTATCAGTATAGGGTAGTAACACTAAGTTCACTTTGACTTTCCATTACATTTTCGTTCTCCCCTTTTGTTTTTCATCTTCCCTTTTTTTATTCGTATTTTGAGGCGTGCGTTCACCCATGGACGGTTCGAAAGGATGATTCATGTCAGCCGACCCCAAATCATTTTGGGATTAAGGCTCTGATGCTGTTGTTGTTGTTGTATAATTTTAAAAAAAGTCACACAAAAAATATACTTCCTCCGTCCTAATTCTCACGAGAAATGCAAGTATAAACTTACTTTTACTATAATGAGTGAGAATATCTTATGAATATTTTCATATTCAGTTTATTAATGCGTGTCCTTAGGACACACGTTAGAAAAACCATTATTGAAGGTAAACAAGGATTGAAAAGGAGGGAGTACTATAAATGATAAATGTTTGAATAAATTAGGGAAGTCAATGCGATAATATTTATACAAAATAAAATTAAATGATAACTTAGATAGTTCAAATGAGGGAGGACACAAGAGACGAAGCCATGATTTGAATTTTGGGAGGGCGAAATTTTTTAAAAGGGTGACTGAGTAATTATATAAGGTACACTTGATAAAAACTCAAAAAATTTGGGGGGCGAAAATTTTAAAAATCTTATCTTTCGGGAGCGCGAGCGCCCTTGCTAGCCCTCTAGCTCCACCCTGGTGGACACCGTTAACTATTATTGTGAGTTCTAGCCAAATGGGCCAAATGGGCTTATCGATCAAGCGGGCTTGCAAAACAAATTTGCCATCTCGAAGCCCAGCAAGTCAGCAACAATCAAATTAACTATCTGTATACTGTATTTGGTCTTTTAGCCCATAGTTGATAGTCCCATAGCTTCAATAATAATACTCGGGTTTGATTTCTGAAGCAAAAGGTTGATTCTGTTGAATGATGAATATTCAACATTTGCTTAAACTTTATTTTAACTTAGCATCTAAGTGTTGACAACAATCTCAATCCTTATCCCACCCAAAATAATATAGTTATCAAGTCAACATTTCATTACCTCTTTGCAAAGTAAATAATTAAACAAACTTGTTATAAAATTTATCTACTAGTGAATAGTGAACTAGTGATCAACTTTAATGTAGCCAAAGAGCAATTGATACGACTAAGAATTCAAAAAGACAAGTGATTGGAGAGTGCACTCGTTACTTATAAGTTATATTAACGGTTTAAATATTACCATTATGAACTATTCATGGCTAGATGACTATAAATATCGACCATCAAACTAGGTGATATACTGATAATAGCAGATTAATAGTCTTGTGAAAGAATTTCGAAATCATCCAACCAGAGATTTTGTGAAGCCCGAATTGACTCGTCACGCAACCGACTCGATTGATCCATTTGACAGGTCTACTTAATACTAAACCTAGCAAAATTGACCAGTTTTGAACGTTCCTGCTTGAATAACCAAACCCGTATCCAAATTGAGGACCCGAATTTGGCCTAAAACATGAATTGACCCGAATTTATTCAACCCCACCTGATTGTTTATTATCGCTTATATACTGACCGTTATTTCCAAAAAACTTTATAACAAACTTACACAAAAAAAATTCCTGAATCCAAAAATACCCAACTCAATCCGGCTGAATACTTGCAAACCCAACCCAACTTAATTGATCCAGCCTAATTAACCCATTTTAATAGTTTACTTAAAAAACTTAAATCCAATATAACTCAACATATAATATATGCTCCCAACTCGATTGACCCGACCCGCTTTACGAGATCGTAAATCGTAATCAAACAAGGTGGGAAAACGAAAACGAAAACAAAAAACAAGATTAGCGCGTAATTAAAATCCAAAAAACATATCTCGCGGTTCACACACTCACACTAACACACAAAAAACATTCATCCACTCACACACACCACCTCCCCCTCTCTCTCTTACACCAGTTACATGCTTACACAATAATAACTGTTTCTCTCAATTTCCCCCAATTTTCACTATTCAATTCCTTCATAAACCCTACTTTTCTCCAATTATTACCTCTTCTTTCTACTTCCTCCACTTCGATTTCTCCTCCTTTTCCTTAATCATGCCTAATTTCTCTTCATAATTTCGAAAATTAGCGGTTTTCGACTTCGCTACTGCTTTCTAGGGTTTCGAAGTTCGGTTTTACGAAACGACGATTTCGCTCCTGTTTTCGGTTAATTAAGGTATTTTTTGTTTTCAGTTGAATTGATTACTACTAATTTTGCTTTTTGCTTAGTTTTAGGGTTTAGTTGTGCTAATTGCGTTATTTTTGATGAATTTAGGTTTCGGAGAAGTGTAAACCGACGATTTCGCTCCAGAATTCGGATAATTTAGGTAATTTTTGTTTTAAGTTATTGATTACTTCTAATTTTGCTTTAATTTGCTTAGTTTTAGGTTTAAGTAGTGTTGATTGCGTTATTTTTTATGAAATCAGGTGTCGGAGAAGTGCATACCGACGATTTCACTTCAGAATTCGGATAGTTTAGCCGTTTAGGTAATTTTTATTTTTAGTTGAATGTATTACTTTCAATTTTGCTTAGTTTTAGGTTTAAGTAGTGTTAATTGCGTTATTTTGGATGAAACTAGGTTACGGAGAAGTACAGACAACGAGTTTGCTCAAGTATTTGCATAGTTAAGGTAATTTTGTTTTTTAGTTGAATCAATTGCTTTCAGTTTTGCGTAATTTTGCTGAGTTTTTAGGTTTAAGTAGCTCTAATTGAGTTATTTTGGATATAGTTAGGTTTCAGAGAAGTGCAAGATGTCGGAAAAGGATAAAAACCGGATTGCAGAGAAAAGTAAGTTTGAGTGATTTTGTTGATTGTGATCATGAATTATATGAGGTGTTTATGCTGACATTAAGTGTTTTTGTTGTGGAATGTGGTACAGTGTCTGAATTCATATTGTTAATGGGGTACAATGCGGATTTTCAAGTCGTGATTGCAAAAGAACTGAACCGACAAATTTGGTTGAGTTCTGAAAACTTGTGTAGGAAACAATGTAGAGAGTTGTTGTATCTTTTGTATATGGCTGATAGTGCGACGTTGTTATCCTTTACTGTCTCATTGGGGAGGTTGGTATGGAGGAGTTATTTGAGGGGTAAGAGGAAGATTCTAAAGCAGAAACTTTCGAATAGAATTAACAAGAGGGAACGAGAACGAAAGAAGAGGAAAGGGAAGTCTGGTATGGTGGTGGTTTTGGCTAGGAGGCGGAGAGGCGGGGTTGTATATAGTAGGAAAGCTAATGCAAGGTTTGAAAGGTATACTATTGGGTTTCTTATGAGGTTGAGGTTGGTTTATAGGGTGGCGAGGCGCGCCAGGAGTAAAAAGAATGTAAAGGTTGGTAGTCGTGTGTATAGGCTTGGTCTTGCCATGGGTTTCTTGTCGTTTAGGAATGTATGTGTGACGTCCGAGTGGGAGTTTTTCGCTGTTTGCCTTGTTCAACAAGTGTTTGGCTTTTGGAGGAGCATTTCCATTGGAGGAGAGTTGGATGGTTCTTTTGTTGGAGTTGCTCAAAAGTTTGGGCTGGATGTGGTCTCGGGTGAGCGTTTGGATCGGCTTCAGAGTTGTCTCCGGTGTTCTTCCACTACTAGGTATCAAGGTAAATGTCTTTCTACATTATATATGATACGTAACTGCTTGTAACTTCTTTACATTTCTATTACGTTTAATATTACAAGCGTAACTTATCTTCTAAAATAAATTGCTTTGGGTTGTCAACTTGTCAACGGTGATCCTCTGGTTTACTGAGTCAGTGTTGTGCTATTCATAAATTGTTGCTTATGGCTGACCACACCCTGGAAGTGCCGTATTGTCTCCACCTCTAGCATTTCCGAGATATGTACTGTAAATTTCTGATGTTCTGGTACACTGTACTTGCCAAGTTGTGTCCGGGGAATGCTGTTTCCTTGCATGTAGTAGATTGCGAATGGTGAGGCCAGTAATGCTGTCAGCGCATGAGTGATAATCCTGCAATCAGCAAGCCACTATAATTTCTTATCTCTGAAGTTTATGGAGGGTAATTTTATCCTTTGTGTTTGCCGTAGTGTCATGTTGTTGGTATGATCTGAGCTCTTCATCAGTCATTGAGAGTAGTCCTATTTGTTTGCGGGTCTGCTCTTCTGAAGTGGGCTCTATTTTAAAAACTTGTACATGTCCCTTATTAAGAATTTTAGGCTAGGTGTTACTTTCACAAATAGTGTTATCCTGAGAACAAGGCCGGCTTTTATGTTCGTCTCTTCATTCTGTCTTCAACGAATCAGTAAATTTCTTAAGTGTAAAAGGAGCTATGTAAGTGTGCTCTTAGGCCGTTACCAAGTGATGATTGAGATTGTTAGTAAATAAAAGTGTTCCCAAATACCAATTGTTGTGACTTCACAGAGCATGAAATGCAGTGTTTGTTATTT
The DNA here is from genome assembly GCF_048544455.1 of Silene latifolia. NCBI lineage: Eukaryota > Viridiplantae > Streptophyta > Magnoliopsida > Caryophyllales > Caryophyllaceae > Silene > Silene latifolia. Next base: position 6,792,166 of record NC_133532.1, read on the forward strand.
ACAGTTAACTGCTAACGGCACAAGTAAAGTGGATTAGTTTCTAAATGACAACCCTTGTACAGTTATCTAGGCCTGTGTTTCCACTTGTTACAGTCACTGATGGTTTGCTCTCATTTGTTTGTAAGATTCTGTTTAAACCAGTTCAATTTCTTTTTCCTTTTTTTCCCTGTGAAATAATTCCTGCAGTTTAGCTACCCGGCAACTATTTTGTTATAGTTGAAGCTGTAGAAAAGACTATCAATTTATTACTCTGCAAAACAAACTTCATATGAATATGGTTGACGACTCCTAAAGGGTAGCGTTGGACCACTTGTAGTTTTATTAAGTACAGTTCTTAATCTGTGTTCAAAACCCATCATCAGCTTTAAAATTATTGTGGTAACACCCTACACAGGGAATATGTACAGTTTCTTGAATGATCGTAGTACGGTTTGTTAATGTGAGGAACCCCTTCCTGTATGGTAATCTGCAGATACATCCTTTGATAACAGTTATCTTGTTTAAATGCAGGCTATGGATAAGGGTAACATTTGGCGATGTATATGCAAGTGAAGATTTTTTTGGTGTAAACCTGGTTGTAGTGGGCTTCTGACAAGACATACTAGTCAAGTTTCGTGTATGATCGTTTTGAACTTTGAACTGACTGAAGAGCTAAGAGATCTGCTTCTTGATTATGGCATTACCTATGTAGGTACGTGAGAAATCCCGCACTTTTCTGGCTCATGTTAACCTGTGTAAATTTGATAGACGAGATCAAAGAACATGATATGTAAGAGCTTAGATGTGAGTCATGCGACCTGTGAACTGCACTGGTAAAATACCTTGGTCTGTAATATGACACGTTCTGTACGAAATTTAAATGTTCGAAGCAATCCATTACATTTTCTCCGTTCCTATTAATTGTTTACGTATTGATTGTTTATGTTTGTTAGTCAAATCATTTACGATTCCATTTTTAGTATCCGTGATGTGTCTATTTTCCCTCTATTTTTCTACCAAACACCTTCCGAAAGGTGCTTCCTCCCTCCTTCCCTTGGTATTTGTGTCAAAACATAAACATAAATATATTGATTGTTTGGGACGGTCAAGGGAGGGAGCTCCTCTTTATCCAGGGTTAATATGATGGTAAACGTCCTCCGTGGCTCGTATAGCTGCTAACTTGTAGTGGGGCCTGGTATGTGTGTTCTGAAACTCATGTCTGCAATCTTTTGATGGCAGACTTAGGTCAATTTCAGGAAAGTATACGTCGATGCAAAACGCATGCTCTCCTCATTAAAACCCGAAACTGAAAATTATGGAATTATCGTTTCATTTTCAGTCTTGACTCTTGATCTCGGAATTGGTTATCCCAGCCTAGCCTAATCATTGTTACATCTTCATGATATTTATTACTATCATGATTAGCAATTTAGGATAATGTTCGAGTTTTCCGATTCGCTTCTGATTTTAGATGGGACCTGGAGTTTTGTGAGTATTTGGGTAGTTACGTAGTTCTCACCATGACACTTGTACAGTTGTACCTTCTTTTTCTTTTATTTTTTCATATGTTTTTATTTAGAGGTCCATGTCACTTTGAAATCCAACATCTTTTTTTCTCATCCATAAAGACCAACCCTTATAGATAAGATGATAAGCAATACTCCTACATTGCATCATAACTTAACCTTTGAACCTTATTTGCAAACCTTCCATTTCTTTCCCCATCTCCCACTACAAACCCGAAACCATGGCTTCTTCTACCTTGATCACTCCCACTTCCAAGCTCACCCATCCCAAAATTAAACCCGTCACCGCTTCGTCACCCGCCTCGACCTGCTCTACCACCACTACCACCACTACCACCACTACTGTGTCCTTAGCTGAAGCGAACCTCAGTCGTCGACACATCACCATTGCGGCACTCACAGCCGCAATTCTCTCTCCCGCCCTCTTCTCTCCGGCCACGCCACCCGCTTACGCAGCTGACGAGGAATACGTGAAGGAGACAGAGGAAGTGATCAGCAAGGTCCGAGCGACTATCTCTCTAGACCGGAATGACCCGAATGTAGCAGATGCTGTAGCTGGGCTTCGTGAAGCTTCTAATTCATGGGTTGCTAAGTATAGGAGAGAGAAATCTCTTCTCGGCCGGGTTTCTTTCCGGGATATGTATTCTGCTCTTAATGCCGTCTCCGGTCATTATGTCAGTTTCGGTCCTACTGCTCCTATCCCTGCTAAGCGAAAAGCTAGGATTCTGGAAGAGATGGACACTGCTGAAAAGGCTCTACTTAGAGGAAGATAATCGCCGTCTGTTTTTTTTTTGTCGAACTTGTTTTGGATGAATATAACTATATTTGGATGCTATGAGGATCTATTTATATTTAAATTGAGTGGTGAATTCGTTTTATAGATTTTTGTCATCCAAAATTTGCACTAATTTTTGTTAGATGTTAGAATTACGATTGCTGTTACTGTCAAACTTGATCAGTATGACTGATTAGGATTTTCATGTCGCAAAAATATGTTTGTGTTAAGGGAGTTACAAGGATAATTTTGTTACTTACGGGGTTTGGACTAGATTATGAGTATCACTTCTCATAACTTACTAAGCTAGTTGCAATTGCATCTCGTCACTTAAGTTTGAAATTTGGAAAAGGTCTACTATTGATTTGCATTGTCTTTTAGACGAATGAAACGAGGCGACTAGCGTTTAGTTGGGATGTTAGCTTGCTTCTATAGGGAACCCTTCTAGTTGAAAAAAGAACAATTTAAACTGCAGTTTTGTAACTGATTTCCACTGGCTATGGCTTTAGCTGAAATGACCCATGTGAAGAAGAAAGTCTGCTTTAGTTAGGAATTCAAAAGCTTGAAATTTATAAAGATTATCGAGGATGTGAAATTCAGAATCGGATACCATTTTTTCTAACAAAAATAAACATTCTGAGAGGTGTAAGTGGGGAAGCGACTTCATGGGGGTCTATCGACATTCTTGTCCAACTTTTTTGTGTGAGATTTGATACATGTGGTTTTAACTTACCTCCTCATTCGAAAGGATGAGCTTTGTTGGGTTGAGGGAGGTATTTGTTGGGTTATTTCTGATTTTATTTTGAAAATGCTAGTTCTAGTAAACAGGAGTCTAGCATTTGTTTATAGTAATAAAAAAAAGGTGAGATTATTTTTGGGTTATTTCTTCCTAAATTGAAAATACAAAAGATTTATAATAAAATATAAAAATGCTGAAAAACAAGAATTAAACATGAGTTAATTTTTATTGTAAAATAATGATATTTTATAATCAAAATGATAGCTATTATCTAGAAAACAAGAAAACTGAAGTTCTGATGTGCCAGTGTGTTTGGTTTTGCACTTTTGCTATGTCCTTGCTTGTTAGCCCATATGGCGAAGTGTCTTTTAGCCCATGCGTTAGCTAATTGTCCTCCATTGTTTGGCACTTCACGTGAAGGCAATAGAGGGACATGCCCAACTCAAATAAAATTGCTATAGCAGCTATCCAAGGTAAAGAGCACGAGCACGCTTCTGCCACGGATCCCGATAATATAATTTGTAATAAACCCATCAAAATTTTATGGGATATTTTGAGACGGTTGTATAACTTTTTCGCTTTTTATGATATATCCTCTTTTGTAGGAAAAATTTTGACCGTCCAATAATTTTTATCTAAAATAAATAAATAATGATAATTTTTTCCAAATTGATCCGTCTTTAAGAGGTCTTCCGATTTGAAAAAAATTCATACTGACTCCCGAGTTCTGATGTGCCAATGTGTTTGGTTTTGCACTTTTGCTATGTCCTTGCCAATGTGTTTGGTTTTAGCCCATATGGTTAAGTGTCTTTAAAAAACGTTAGCTAATTTTTTTTCAAATTGTTTGGCACTTGACTAGATAATTGGTTTGGAAAACATGCCCTAAACTCAAATAACATTGCAATAGCTATCAAAGTTTTAAAGAAAAACGAGGATACACCATAGAAAATGATAATATACATTTGTAATAAACCCGTCAAATTTTTATACTCTTTATCAAATACTCCATTTGTCCAAATTCTTTGTTTACTTTTGATTAGAATACCCGTGAAGACTGAGAGAGTATCTATTAGTTTCTCGATAAACTCATAAACTAGCTTATAGAGAGAAATCGTGATTATCTTAATGTTCGTTTTGAACTAAAGTTACATTGTTACATGGGAATTTTGTTAACAAAAGGGTTATCTACAATAAAAAAAAAAAACCTTTAAAGCGATCCGAATTTAGGAGTAAACATCCATCGTCTGATACGTACTTGTGAACTAAGAGTATGGAAGTTGAGGTATGTCCACATACAAAAGTGAATGTCTATAAAGAAGAACTCATCGAGGCCTATTTAAGATGTCCATACCGAAAACCTAAACTTTTTCCGTGAAGTTCAATTCAATAACCTTTAAGCCGATCCGAATATAGGAGTAAACATCCATCTGATAAATTGTACAATGACATGGACAAATGGAAAGATAAAGAACGTTAATTAGAGGCCTATTTAAGATGTCCATACCGAAGGAAGGTAAGTGATTCGGCAAATGCTATAAGTAGAGTAAGATGCTTTTCTTATGTAGTAAAGGAGTCTGGATAAATTTGGAGCAATGATGGACAATGGAAAGATAAGAATTCGTTAATTAGCTTGTTACATGACATCGTCTAGTGTTATTATACGCGACTTAAATAGATACTCAACTTACCTTTTTATATTATTATTTATACAGAAGTGTCGAAAGGAGGTAACAAATAATATATACGAATTACTCAATTAACTTTTTTATATTATTCGTTAATTAGCATGTTACATGACATAATTTAGCGTTGTTAGGTGTTACTCAAATACAGTAACTACTAAATTTACCTTTTTATATTATTGTATAGACAATACTCCGTATGTTAAGTCCACTCAGTAAATATGAACGTAATAAGTCACTTCACCCCTTCCTTAATTCACTGCATGCATTTGTATAAAGAACTTTGAACTTTGAACGGTAACTTAGTAACTCCCATCTATTTCTCTGCAGTAAAAGACGCAGTCAAATTGTATTTAGAATTTTAGTTGTGTTGGAGGAGTCTAAATTTTAAAAATTAAAAAATTAATTAATCAATTAATTAGTTGAATATTGGAACAATAGGTCTTATGTACGACCGTCAGAGGAAAAATGATCATTTTATGATAAAGGAAGACCATTTTATATTAAAAAGTGACCCCATTTTTTAATTAAAATTTGACCATATTTTAACATAAAATGATCACTAACCTGTCGCACTATACGTCGATCATAAAATATAATTTGTGTTGGAATATAATCCAAAATTTGACCTAATTTAATTGTCTATAAAATTTATATGAAAACGTAAACAATTTAGTACATTGTTCATTTAATTTGTTCTTTGCCATAATAATGAGAGTAACATTTTTTTAAGTCAATGAATCACTTTGACATTATTCTATATTCATAAATATACTTAGTATTTTTCTTCTTAATAAATAGTACTCCATCTGTTATTTATCATACTTCATTTTCATTCTAAAATCCAACAATGGTGAAGATTAGTAATCTTTTAGTTGTTCTCGTCTCGATCTTCGTCGTTTTCAATCCGGGCTTGTCTTCTGAGGTTAAAGATGATAGAAAGGCAAGTCTTTTATTTTCATCTTTTCGTATTTATATTCTAGAGACAATTCTTATCGTTTAGTTTTGTTACATTTATATATTCGTTAAGAGAATTGTTTTGTTGATAGCATACCAACTACGTCTATCCTAGTGAATAATTTACATTTACTTTATTTTTAAACGTAAACTATTGACTGAGACAGATAGTAAAGAACTTCGTGAATGTAAGCAAAATCTAGCGATTTGATAGAAATTATGAGGTTACGGTCCCTCATTAACTGACTCATTATGTGAGCCATTTGTTTACCGTTCATCGTCTCAATTCATCTGTCATTGTGCAAAACCATTTGTCATTCTTCATTAATATTAATGATTTACTATAATGTTGTAGGAATATATTGTATACCTTGGTTCGGTTTCCGAACAAACAGAACCAAACTCTGTTTCATCTCAACATATTAATCTTCTTCAACAAGTTTTAGTGGAAAGGTAAGACTTACAATTATGTTAATATTAATACATTTAACTAATCCGTCCTAAATTAGATTTAGAATATTCTTTCGTGTACCTCTAAACTTTTTCGTTTTCTAATGTGTACCCCTCATTTTTTTTCACAAAAAAAAGTTTAGAAAATGGACAATAATTTTTTTCCAAACCAGTTTAAAACGTTAAATTTTTCTTTTTCAAACCAAAAAATTCACCGCTTTTTGAACTCGTAGCCGGTAGTTATGATTGGTTAAACCTTTTTTAACGAACAAACTTTGACCGACCATAATTCCCGACTACGAGTTAAGACGTTGGTAATTAATTCTTTTTCAAACTGAAGACCTCTTAAAGACGGTCAATTTGAAAAAAAAAAAGTTATCATAAAAGAAAGACATCTTATTCTCAAAAAGTTTTTTTGCAAAAAAAAGAAAACATCTAAGAGAGAATATCCCATTAGAGTTTTACCCTAAATTACTGATGATTATTTGTCATACTAAAGTTCTGCAGAAGCAACTATTACTCGAAGCTATAACCGGAGTTTCAATGGTTTTGCTGCAAGAATGACAGAAAAAGAGTACGAAATTCTCAAGAGTAAGAACTTTATACAATTCCGCTGTCAAAATTACATAAATTTTCATATACTCGAAATTTTGCAACGTAATGTTGGTAAATATTCGATGTTCTTTGATTTTTTAATATAATGAAATAAAACAAAACGACTTACTACATTACTTATTTTATACACGGGTTACGTTGTTGTGTACATCTAACCCGTCTAAGGCGAAACCTTTCGATGGCAGGTAAAAAGGAAGTGGTGTCGATCTTCCCAAGCAGAACACTAAAGCTTCAAACGACGAGATCATGGGATTTCTTGGGACTTCCATTACCGACTCATAAACAACAAATTGCCGAAAGCAATGTTATTATTGGTGTTCTTGACACCGGGATTTGGCCTGAATCACCTAGTTTTTACGACGATGGTTTTAGTCCAGTCCCTAGGAAATGGAAAGGTGTTTGTCATGGCGGACAGGATTTTACCTGCAACAGGTAAATAATCCTTCTTTTTATTTTTCAAAATCGTTTTAATCTTTATTCTCGATTTAAATTCTAAGTTTTTATAAAAGAAATCTGGACTTCGATTTTAAAACTTAAGTTTACTTTCTTTTGTATTGTGTTTCAGTCCCTTTTTGTTTTTCACTTTTTTTTTCTATATTTTCGCATTTTTGAGGTTTGCGTTCACCCATCACAAATAGACGGTTTTAAAGGATGATTCATGTCAACCGACCCCAAATCATTTTGGGATTAAGGCTCTGTTGTTGTTGTTGTTGTTGTTGTTGTTGTTGTTGTTGTTGTTGTAGTATAGCTAGTACGGTCATTGAGTGGGGTAACCCGTGACCTTAGTTCAAAACCCGTCAGTAAAATCAAAATCGTCCTTGTACACCTTGCAACAAAATTAGAATTTTATCAATAAGTCTTGCTTTAGACGGTCTGAAATAAGACGGATCAAATGTCACCCTTTTTTTATAGAATGTAACCATTTAATGACAAAATGTTATTACTAAAGTTGTCACTTTTTACCCTAAAAATAATGGTAACATTTTATCAGAAAATATTAACATTTTATCGTAAAATGACTATATTTGGTCTGTCTTATTTAAAACGGGAAATAGCCCGTCTGAAATAAGAATTTGCCGAATTTTATGGTAAAAATGCATGAAATTTGCAGGAAGATAATAGGCGCGAGGGGGTACTTGGGAAATGCAAGGGACGATGATGGTCACGGAACACACACAGCATCAACAGCAGCAGGAAGAGCAGTAGAAGACATAGATTTTTTCGGAATAGCAAAAGGAACAGTAAGAGGAGGAGTGCCTTCGTCGAGAATAGCAGTCTATAAAGTATGTGATACAAATGGGTGCAAAGAAAGTAGCATTCTTGCAGCATTTGATGATGCAATAGCTGATGGAGTCGACTTGATCACGATATCTATTGGAGGAATACCAACTGTATTTGATGAGAATGCTGTTGCAATTGGTGCATTTCATGCTATGGAGCGCGGTATTTTAACTGTACAATCTGCTGGAAATGAAGGCGATGAACCCGGTACTGTTGGAAGTATTGCTCCTTGGGTTTTCTCTGTTGCTGCTAGCTCTACTGATCGACAAATCATCGAAAAAGTCATCCTTGGCAACGGAAACACTATCCTTGTACGTTTATTTTATTCCCGTCTTGTTGCAGTCATTCTTGTATGAGACGGTCTCACATGTGCACGGTAGAGCTGGCCATCAGTACGGCCCATCCTGGCCCGTTACTTCATGCAACCTGGCTTGACCCGGCCCGGCCCGACCTTAGCCTGCCGCTAGCTCTGGCATGTCCCGGGTCCTAAAATTCCAGGTTGGCCCGTCCTTGGCCCGCCATTTTAGCAAAAATAAATAGGTAAGGCCCGCCATCTCGGACCGGATCAAACATATCCCAATCCGGCCCAGGTCACGCCTGCCCTCCCGGCCTGGCCCGGGTCTGACCAGGAGAACCCGGCCCGGCCCTAGCCTGACCCGAGTACAAGTCTAGTGCAGGGAAGTTAGTTCTTTGCCTTGTTAATCTCTCGTTTGTTGTTTTCAAAAACAGGGAACTTCTGTAAATGCATTCAAGTTGAAAGGAAACAAGTTCCCTTTAATATACGGAAAAGACGTCTCAAGTCAGTGTGACGAGACCAGTGCAAAGTAATCTTTCATTCTGGGAGAGTTATTTTTTTTTTTTTTTGATTATTTCTCGTAAACTTAGTTACTATTTCACGTATTGTTACAGGTTATGCGAAGAAGCATGTCTAGATCAAAATCGACTGAAGGGAAAGATCCTAGTTTGCGATGAACCTTCCAAATTTAACGTGGCTCTAAAGGCAGGCGCCCTTGGGGTGTTGGCACCCACCGAAACTAATAACATGTCGTACATTCTTCCTTTGCCTGGGGCCTCTCTATCCGAGACTGAATTCGCAACACTTCAATCCTACCTTAGCTCTACAAAGTATGATTTTACTATTAATCTACACACATTTTTATTTTTATATATAATTTACGGTCTAAATCAATTTTTTTTTTGGATTCCGTCTTAATGCAGAACTCCTACAGCCAATATCAAGAAAAGCGAAGCAATTTCCGACAGAACTGCGCCTGTTGTAGCCGTGTTTTCTTCTCGTGGGCCTAATAAAATTGCATCAGATATTCTCAAGGTTTGTAGTACTGTACCTACCTGAAATATTCATCTTTAATGTTTAATTTGAACTGTCTAATAATGTTTGTTTCGACATTTATGAATCCTACTAGCCGGATATTACTGCGCCTGGAGTGGACATCCTGGCGGCCTATTCACCGAAAGCTCCAATATCAAAGTCCCCTCTAGATCACAGATCAGTTTCATACAGTATCCTTTCCGGAACCTCCATGTCTTGTCCTCACGTTGCTGGTGCTGCCGCTTATTTGAAGTCCGTGCATCCTCATTGGACCCCTGCAGCGATCAAGTCCGCTCTAATGACCACAGGTTACATCACATTTACGTATACTTTATTCCATTATGGTCTGGTTAGTTTTGTCGGGCCTAGCTGCTTACTTGGCTTTTTTTTTTTTGGTAACGAGGAACATTTCTCATTAGCAGCCTAGGGCCAAACTGTTAATTAGACGCTAATATGATTTTTGTTTCGGGATGGTAATGCAGCTGAACCTCTAAACCAATCCCAGAACTTCGATTCAGAATTCGCTTATGGATCAGGACATCTTAATCCAGTAAAGGCAACAAATCCCGGGTTAGTTTACAACGCTAGGCGTAAAGATTACATTTTATTTTTATGCAAAGAAGGTTACACCAAGGAAAAAATTGCAACAATCACAGGCAACAAAAATGTGATATGCCCAAAGAAGCGTCATTTATCGCCAAAAGACGTTAATTACCCTTCAATGTCCGCTTTAATTGTTGCTGACGAAAGTTTTACTGTGAAATTCCGAAGAAGAGTTACAAATGTTGGTAATGCAAAATCAACTTATACAGCAAAAGTTACAAATGGGTCCAAAATCAAGAAGATTACTGTGATACCGAGTGTGTTGAAATTTGAATCATTGAAGGAGACCAAGTCGTTTGAAGTGATTGTGTCCGGTGAAGGACTTTCGTCTCAATCATTAGAATCGGGTTCTTTAGTTTGGTCCGATGGGGTTCATAGTGTTAGAAGTCCGATTGTTGTATACACTAATTAGTAGTGTCTCCTAAGCTTATATATGCTATGAATTCATTTTGCAACAATTATTGAAGATTTAAATTGACATGAAATGATTTGGAGGCGACTAACTTCAATATAATCGTTTATAAAGTTTATTTGACACGTATTGATCATCGCGAAATTAGTGAAACTAATGAAGTATTATCTAAGCGTGATGATCATCTGTACTAGGGTGATTATATATATTTCAGAAGATTTGTAGCTGAACTCCCAAAAAAAAAAAAAAAAAAAACAAGGAAAAACGCCGTTGCCGGGGATCGAACCCGGGTCACCCGCGTGACAGGCGGGAATACTTACCACTATACTACAACGACTTGGTTGTTAACTTTAGCATATTTGTTTTTTTCACATTTATTTCGTTTCTTTTATGCCTTTCTTTAACATGTGCCCAGTTGACACATGTTAGAAAAACCGTAAATAAACTTCCTCATACTCAAGGTAAACTTTCTTATTTTTCTTTTTGGATTATTAAGGTTTTCTTCCCTATTTTTTTATTTGAAAGCTTTGTGTAATCCAAATTCACATTAAGGTAGTTTATTTTGTATGGTTTATATTCACTTTCTTAATCTTATACACAAATAAAAAGGGAAGTTTACCTTCAAGAGAAGGGAGTATGAAAATGCAAGATGAGCCTCATTTGAACAACAGGTGATCTAATCCGAAAACTTCACACTACCCTTTGGAGATCCTAAAATACTCCTCTAAAACATATGCCTTGTACATTTGGAGATCCTTAAATACTCTTTATTGCTCATCACTTGTTTCAGACGGGTATTTTTGGTCTGAAATAATAAGACGGGATTTTGTAACAATTTTAGAGTTAAATGTGACTACTATTGAAAAACCAGTTACCATAAGCTGTAACACTGCCTATACCATTGTGGTTACATTTAACTATAAAATGGTCACATACGCCCGTCTGAAAAATAAGACGAAAATTGTCCGTCTGAAACAAGAATTTGTGATTGCTCATAGCTTTACCATTAACTAGTTTTACACCCGTGCAAAAAAATGCACGGGTCGTAACAACAGATGTTAAGTGTTCAATATCGTAATAATATAAATTGTCCATAGAGACGGTATTGAATTTAATCGGGCCTCTTATTTATTATTTTAACCACATATAATGAATTGAGCTTCTTTATTCAAATGTTAAATTCAAATGACGGTATTGAAATTGTAAATATGATATTGTTGATGGCTGATTACTAAATAAATGTTTTTGTCTCATAATACTGCTTTGTAAGACTTGTGGTTTTTTTTAAGATAAGAAAATTAGTACTGATACTTTTTTATAATCATTAAAATCTTTATCATGTGTATTTTTTTTAACATTATAATTATATGAATCTTCTTCAAATTTTGCTAAATTTTGTATATTTCTTAACATTATGAATTATAATTATATGAATGTGCTTTAATTCTTATCGAGACTTGCATTTTTTTTTTGTATAGGAATGTTATTTGGGTACCTATCAATAAGAAAACCAGTACAAAAAATTTGTAATTTTATTTATTTTGTAATTTTTTGTAATTTTTTTCATTCAGATGTATTCCTAACATTTTAGGAAAATATGTATAATATGTAATTATAAAAAAAGTTAAAACTAAAACTAAATTATCGTGAACTCAGTAGTTTGAAAAGGATAAAAAGAAAAGCAAATTAAATCAAGTGAAATATAGGAGAGAGGGTAATTAAATGTGTAGGCTGAACATGGGGGTCCTACCTTAATTTTTTTTCTTTTAATCCTTAAAAACCATGGACCAATAGGAGAACTTTATTGGCTTCAACTTTTATAGATAAAGGATGGGTATCACTTACCTTTGAGATTTTAACATAACTATACTCTAAAGTGATAGCGAGCCTCAAATTAATTTGCCATTTTATTTTTAACATAATTATACTAGAAAAGTTAAAGCTCAATTTATACCCATTTACCTATAAAATAAGCTATTACAAGTAATAGAAGCTGAGCTACACCGAAGTGAACTTATAAAAGTTGAACTGAACTTGTAATAAATTATTTTATAGGCAAATGGGTATGAATTGAGCTTTAACTTTGTAATGCTAAATAGAGGTAGTTCAGACGGGGCCGGGTACCAATACTAGTAAGGCCAAATACATAACTCATTGATATTAGGAAAAGGTTTAACCCTCCATGCTACTAAGGTGTTATTTAACTCGTTTTATTCTTAAGACGGATATATCCATCTTAAAGAAGACCTACTATTAAAACCCTAAAATTCTTATGCAACTCAACTTACCTCACTTCCCATACGAGCATGTACAGTCAAGAGGAGCATTTTATCCTCTTATTTTTCCTCTCTCCTTCTACATTTTCCCTTACTCCCTTACTCTAAGCCCTTATTTTGGATTTAAAATCACTTACTTTAAATTTAGTTTAGTTCTTATAAGCTTAGTTAAAAAAAATTAAACTCTAATAAGTTCATTTTTGCTCCTATAAGTTAAGTTTATTTCAGTTCAGTTTTTTATAGATTCAATTTAGCTCTTATAAGTTCAGTCTAGAAAAGTTAACGCTCAATTTATACCCATTTTGCCTATGAAATAAGCTGTTGTAAGTTCAGTTCAACCTTTATAAGTTCACTTCGTTCAGTTCATCTTCTATAAGTTCAATTTAGTTCTTATAAGTCCAGTTCAGTAAAGTTAAGCTCTTATAAATTCAATTTAGTTTAACAAAATTAAGTCCAAAAGAACCGGGTCTAACCCTTCTAATTTGCATAAGTCAAATTATGTGCAGAGAATGTCAAACTTAATATTAACAATTTTTTGAAGAACAGACAAAAGTTTAATAAGTGCAAAAGTAAAAATACTAAATTGAAAATCGTGTAAAAGTAATTAATGTCAAACTAAAATGTGACTCACTACTACTAACTCTTTTCTGCTAGTTTTTTTGGGTGAAATGTGACTATTCTAAAAAAATCAAAATAAAAGTGTCCATTTACAACATACTGATAGGCTATCGCACACCTATGCAAAAATAATAATTATACCCTATGTAACAAATTAATGTAGTACTTAGGGGTCGAACCCAAAGAAGACGGGAGTTATTAATTAATTGTTATGGAGCGAAGTTTATCTTGAGTCGATGCGGTTGATTGATTGATTGGTTGATTATGCAAATAAAATGAAAACAACAATAAAAAGAAATTGTCTAGGGAGGTCGGGTCACACATGCTAATTACGTAAATGTTTATGTCAAGTTAAGAAGTTGATTTTGCGGTAAATGTTTAGGCTTAGAGATACCCACCTTACGGCATCCTTACGGCATTAGTATCAACCATAGACCGGGTCCTAGAGAAACTCTCGTCCATGACTAGGTCGTCCTACTACACATGCTTAGTCTAATTCAATTCCGTGTCTCTCGACTTTAGAACGAATGAACAAACTTAATCGATGAATAAGACCTTTAAACATAGATTAAACATTATGGTGCAAACATGTGATAGAAACAATTATGCAATATTAACTTATCCTTATTTTGACATTTACAAATTATTTAATCATGCATGGCTTCCTCCTAAACAAAGGTAAATTATTCTAACATTGTGAAAATATAAACTAAACTAATGCTAAATGAAATGATAAATAACATAATTAAAATAAAGATAAAGTCAACTTGAATGGAAATAGAAGAACAATTGCAAATGGAAATAACTTGGAATAAATCTTGAACTTGATAATAGAAATGTTGTAACAAACTAATACAAGCTAAACTAAACTACTAATATTTAGAGAGAATTTTGGAATAAAAATATATGTGAATGGTGTCCCTAGATGTTGAAGTCTACACCCTTTATATAGGAAATAAGGGGTGAAACTTAGAGCAAATATAAGGGGTCAACCCCAAATATTTTCTCTTAATTATTTGAGTAATTGTCTAGAGAATCTCATGTTGGCCATCAACTCCTTCTTAATTGCACAATTAGCATCCAAAGAGCATCTTAAGATGAGCATCCAAGGCATTCTCCAATCTTCTTCTACTTGGGCTTTAACACTTGATTTTATACTTGGACTCATTTCTTGACTTGTGTTGTGCATTTCCGGAGTTAATCCACCACATTTGCTTATGCAAGTCCATGCTTTACTTCATTGTTGGTCCATTCTTCATTTCAACTTAGCTTTGTATCCTAGTGCTTGTAAATATGTGGAATTAAGCTCTTTAAAGCTTAAGTACCTACAAAATATGATAGAACGTGCAAATGCAACTAGAAATACAAATATTAGCTCAATATCACTAAGGTTAGTGCATAATGACATATAAATTAGAGCTAAAATATGGGGATAAAATGTATATAAATTGGACTTATCACATACACACGCAAATCACCATAGCTTAGTAGCGACACTTCAAATAAAAAAAAATTTATCAATCCAAACATTATCTCCTTTCTGCTAGTTAATATTAATTATAGAAATTGATGTCACAAGCGAATTTGATTTTCGCTCCATCACGCCTTCTATCCACCACCTCACGCCTGCATTAATATGGTTGCTACTCAGGAAAAAGATCTACGACTTAAGAGAATGACGAACTGCCATCAAAGAGGGTAATTATGAGGAATAGTTCAAGAATTCTTTTTGGGTATTCAAAAATTAATAATAAAGGAAGAATACAAAAATAAAAAAAATAAAAAAATGTAAAATGACAAAAATAAAACCACTTTATAATAACAATAGTCGTGGCAAAATACTAATAAAATTAAAATAATTGTGACAAAATAGGACAAGATAAGAATAAATCGTGGCAAAATTATTCTACTTGTATTAAATGTGTAAATGTATTATGTTAATATACATAACATAAACATATCGTATGATCTGATCTTACAAATTTACTTGTTAAAACCTACTTACAGAATCGTTAAAACCTAATTACAGAATCGTAACATAATTTTACGATCGCTAGGTTTATTTGGACTACGAGATTATGAAGAAGGTTTGAAGGTGGGTATGACATCAAAGAGTCCTTGTTGCTCCATTGTTGTACAACCACCATACACTACACCCATTATGTCCAAAAACTCATGGTCGAGGTGTGGTTAAATTAATCGTACATCTTCGACATCCACTACAATACGAGCCTAAGTACGTTGAAAAACAAGTTATTGAATCACTAACGAAACGTGTTGTGGTTGAATTAATCAGGATAGATACTCGCTCGATGAAGTCTACAAGGAACAATAAAGATTTGGAACACCTCTATAACATCATCATCGAATCAGCAGCTTATCTCGTTTATTTTCTTTATCCTCGGACTGAATTATATAGGATTGGTCGTAGTCGTGACTTGCAGGTTGGGCATTAGTTATCGAAATAACCTCGACAAACAACAAATACCACTTGGTTATAGAGGAATTCATTGCCGACATGCTCCTTGTAAATTTCTTCAATTTTGTCACTCTATGTTGCACCACTCAATTCATGATTGTTTAATATGGAGTCTATCTAACTAATTAATGTTATTTTCCACGTGTACGTACAGCAACATGATTTCACACGTTCTAGACATAAAAATCCTTGCTTACCATCCTTTACGGTATGTGTTTGTGAAATATTATGCTCTTATTTCTTCACCTATCATTTGTATTCTTTAGAATACAAATGACAAGAATTATCTATGCTTTTTGATTCTTCTTTTTACTCTCTAGGTTGTTGCTGAAAAGAATAAGGTAATACTGTTATTACCTTATGTTTTGTACCATGTATTCATCTTTAATGAATATGTCTAAATTTTTATGTTTTGTTCACTTTTGTTTATGCAGGATAAATTTTATAAGGACATTGCCGAGGTACTTGGAACCACCTCCGTTAAAGGTAGAATTCTTTTATCTTCTTTTTACTCACTAGGTTGTTGCTGAAAAGTGTGATACACCACTGCAAAAACGAGATATATGTTTAACCTCTTTTAGATGATATGTTCTCATGTATACCTATTTAAATTCTTGAATTACAGTTGAAATGAAAAGTTGTTGAATGTGGTGCAGCCTTTGACCAGCCTGTGCATTATGAGATGTCTCGTGTAATAGTTGAAATAGTCGAAGTTGCCGAGATTCGTCGTGTAGCTGTGGGAAATCAGTTTATCGGCCGGAGCCATCTAATTTGGGCCTTTTATAAGTTGGGATATGGTAATAATACTAATGCTCTTATATACACAGTTGACCAATTAGCTTGACTCTTAATTTGTTCGATATTCTTCTATCACAAATTCTCATTTGTGACGGCGATACTCGTCGAAAGTTTGCGATGGGTCGAATACATACCATATTAGATTTCATATTCGGTAAAATGGGGGCAGCTGAAGAGCACGTGGCTCTGCCACTTTTAATGCTTTTTAATTATTTATTATTATTTGTCCTATCAAACCTCTAGTTGCATGTGAGACTGCTACTTTTTTGTGTATAACAATTCTATTCTAATAACGACCACAAATTCTCATTACTCATCTCATTCTCATCCACCATCTCATTTTTATTCATCTCCTTCATCTTCTTCCTCTATCAACCATTATTCATCTCATTCATCATCACCATAAAAATTATTTCATTAATTTTAAACAACATTCATATAGCATTCCAAAATTATGTTATGTTTTTCGTATTTGATTCATTAATTTCTTATTTAAATATTTAATAACAATTCATCTCATTATTCTTTTATTCATCATCTATTACATCTTCTTTATCCATCAACCATTATTCATCTCATTCATCATCACCATAAAATTTATTATTTCATTAACTTTAACAACATTCATATCTTATTCCAGAATTATGTTATGTTTTTCATATATGTTTCATGAATTTCTTATTCAAAATATTTAATAACTATTCAATAATAAATGGTTACCGAATTCTCAAACATGAAAAATAAATCCTACTACTTCTCTATATTTTATTTATGTTATCACTTTATTCAAATATTACTCACATATATTCAAGAAGTGGAAACATCTTTAAAAAAAAATTAGGGAGTATCAGATTTGAGCAAATATGTTCAATTAGTTGTGAAATATGTGAATATTTTCAGAATCATTTTAACATTGGAAACATGGTCACATATTAAATGATTACAAAATCACCAAATATGGGAACAAATACTAACACCATAAAAATGTTGACATATTTCACCAATATGTTACAATTGCTTACAATTCCAACATAGTAACATATTATACAAATATGTCAACATACTTGTTTTATATTTTTACGCATATTTTATTAATTATTATTTCGAAATACTGAATTATCAATTGATTAATAAATGGTTACAAAAGTCATAAATATGAAAACATTTTGATGTCTGTAATATATTCACTTAGTTGTGCAACATGTTGCCATTTTATTAAAATTTAAACACGGTCACATATTATACAAGGACATGAACATAATGTAAACATCGTTTTCCTATCCATTTTTTAGTCATAAGATGAAGAAAATAAAAGTATGAATAGTAATTGCGTCCTTTGTGATCTCATTTTCAAGAAATGCGTATTAGTACTATATATGAATTTGTAGTCATATACTCTAAGAAAGTTTATAGTTTTGTTCATTATGTCGCTTTGTCAACATACGTACTGATTATTCAGTGTATCTACTTGGGCTCAAAGGTATGTCTAGGAAAATATCTCAATATAAATGTAGCCATGAAATATTTTTAAACATAATAATGTTATGAGAGCAGGACCATATGACACCATTTTTAGATGATAAGTTACCACTTTATTGCAATAATAAATGCAAACAGAAAGTTATAAAATGGTCACTAAGTTACACTACTTTTTACAAGATGTTAACATCAGGTGTAATATGTTACTAATTTAATGATTGTTATATTTTGTAGAAGCATATAAACATAGAGTTGCATAATGCTAACATATTACACATTACAATATGTGAAGTCAATGATCCAATATGTCACCATTTTAGGCTATTAATTCTTTAATGACTTTATATTTAAATTTTTATGTTTTTGTTTACTTTTGTTTATGCAGGATAAACTTTATAAGGACATTGCCGAGGTAGTCAAAGTGTTAGAACCACCTCTGTTAAAGGTAGAATTCTTTTATCATTATGTATCAGTTATATATATCACAATTGCAAGATGATTAAGTGCTCATTAAAACAAATTATTATTATTTTTCCAACACTTTTTAAATTTTCTTCTTTGTGCAGCCCAATGAATATACATATTGGATGATGACGTTTCTCAGAGGAAACGCTTTCGATGTTGAGTTAAATATCCTGAGTAAAACTATGGATGATAGAAACAAATTGCCTATATGCTTCTATGAATCCCTCTACCCGCTGCTTCATCAACTGTTGAATATCTCTAAGAAAAGGGTATGTTTTCTTGCTAATAAGTGTGATGCACCACTGCAAAAACTAGATACATGGTTAACCGCTTTTAGATGATATGTTATCATGTATACCTATTTAAATTCTTGTATTACAGCTGAAGCAAAAGCTGTTGAATGTGGTGCAACCTTTGATTGAAATATGCCAGCATGTGCATCATGAGATGTCTTGTGTAATAATTGAAATAGTCGAAGTTGCCGAGCTTCGTCGTATAGCTGCAGGGAATCAGTTTATCGACCGGAGCCATCTAATTTGGGCATTTTATAAGTTGGGATATGGTAAGAATATTAATAATCTTAAACAATTAGCCAACTAGCTTGACCCTTAGTTTGTTCGATATTTTTCCATTGGGTAGTAATTTCGTTTTGTACACACATCACTCCCTTTTGAAATAAGGAATTCTATAAGGCTTGACGTCCCAGATAAAAGTCATCCACCTTACCATATTTATATGGCTGCGGCAAAGTTGGCCTTAATGTAAGGTATGTTCTATGCTTCCATAGTTTAGTACATGTTCAAAGTTATTTTTCGCGGCTATATATTGTTATAGACAACAGTACAAGAATCTAAATACCATAGCTGAACAGTTTCTTTACATCATACACGTATACGTCATAAAGGGATAGGCCATAGGGTAATAGCTCATAATTAAATGGCACTGCAAACAAACAAGCTTACGGGTGCTTAATCGATGTCACTAATCTGAAATGGTAACGTAGTAATTCCAAATCACCGTTGATTCAGGCATTCAGCAAACTAAGTGTTTGTAACAGGTTGATCTAAAACACCATGACCTATAAACACGGTCGGTTAATGAGTATTTGTATTTTGTGAATTTTGGGTTTTGGATTGTGTTGTGTTGTTTTTAATTATGCAATTAATTATGGTGTTCTTTTTCACCTACAGGGGACAAGCGTGCCAAACTTTTGCACTTTATTTTTGCCGTCATTCCCTCCCAAAATATTGGCTTTGATGGAAAGGGGTTGCCTGAATTTTATCTCTTTTTCAAATCATTCGAAAAAGGTATGCAACTTTCGATTCTAAATGCTGCTTTTCCATAATTTAAGAAAGTCTTGTGATAATTTTTATTGTTATTCATACGTAGCTTGTGAGAAAATGGAGAATGAAATTGAACCCAAACATATTGTGAATGTGAGGCCTTATCGCGTTGTTGATGCTATCATCCAAGAAATAAGGGAACGCTATGATAATTGATAATTCAAGGAATGATATGCCTGATAAAGAGGATTCGGAGAATAGCAAATTATCAGGTGACATGGGGTTCGAGATTTGTCGAAGTTATAATAAATTTATGATAAAATAAGTCTTATTAATATTTGAAGGATTCAGGAAATATCTCTCCAGATTAATTCAACCATAACATGTTTCGTTAGTTTTTTTTTTTTTTTTTTTTCCAACCATAGGCTCGCCTTCTCCAAATGGAAGTGAAAATTAATATTTGCCTAGAATGTGCATAAACGAATCATCATCCTAATGATGACACTACATAATCAATAATCAATAATCAATTAATCATAGGATATTTAACAATTTAATAAAAAAAAGGGTTAGACTCACCTTGAAGTAGGATAGAAAAGAATATGGACAATATCGACTCCGTATGTCATGAAGAAATGGTTCACCATAAAATTGTTCATATACAACATCAAACTCATCCTCCCTCTTATTTTCTCAGTCTATAAATAACATTATTAATATTAAAATCAAACTAGTTCTATTACACCCGTGAAATTCATTTAGCTACTATATTATGACGTTGGTGGTGTTATACATGTCCGGAGTTGCAATTGCATTGAGCATAAAATCGGCTCATAAGAAAAAAAAGATTTTGTTAATCAATACGTATATTGTCATAACAATTTACTAATATTTTGCCACGAATATTGTTACTTTTATTAATATTTTGCCACGATTAGTGTTGTTGTTGTTGTTTTGTACTCGTGAAAATCATGGGTGCGTTTAAGCTAAGTATGTAACCTCACTTATAAACATAGTCTTATTAATCAGAGATATGTTAATATTTTTGTTGTCTTTTGTTACAAACAGTGATTGTTCTAACTTGTGACTGTTCTAACTTGGTTCACTTTCTTTATTTTAGTGAGAAACAAAATAACATTTTAATATTCAATTTCACATAAATTAACTTATTCGACAGGTAAATATATGTAATAATTTATATGTTCTAACTTGGTTTCTCAAATTACTTATTTGAATATTGAAAATTGTGATGCAAAATTAACCATGTCAAGTTACGAATATTCGATACCTGCAAAATTATTTTCATCATAGACCAATATTTTTTATATAGTATATTATACAAATACCTAGGGGTATAGAGAAATAAAATGTTACAAATTTCATATTATATTATATAAATTTGAGAATATTATAATTTATATTTGCGTTAACTAACATAATTATAGATTATTTATTAGAACCAATTAAATTAATTAAATTTTACTTTAATTATAGATTCATATTTGACTTTATAATATATATTTAATTTGTTTATAAAAAAGTATTATCAAAATCTTTATATTTTGACAAATAAACAACTTTATGCAATGGTGTAGGCCCTTTTTTGAAGGTTTGTTGAACTCTTATATGTGTTTAATGTATTAAATTTATTCAACTTTTTTTCATTTTTTAAATAATTGATGATGTGGTTCATAAAATATTCTTGAAAAGGTGAATGATGAGTTTTGGTGTTTGAATTATCTTTTTATTATTATATTTAAAGATTAAAATAAACGGCTTTTATACGAATATAGTCTCGGTACACTTTAACTTGATCTTGATCAATGTTGTTAGGATCGTGATTCTACTTTGGATCGATGGGGGGTAGGACCGAATCGGTAGAATCGGATCGTATAATCGCAAGATTCTACAAATTCACTAAATGTAATTTTTTATTTGGTACATATAATTGAAAATCAAAACACTTACGGAGTATTGATTAATATTTATTAATAAAATATTGGTAATTAATGATTTTAGTATCGTTGTATGAACAACGTACACCAAATTTGGGTTTTACGGTGTCATTATATAAAAATATATATTATTATTTTTTATTATGGAATCGGATTGTATTATGATCTCATCTGTAGAAATTTTCAAATTAATAGGATCGTAAGATTTTACAACTATGATAGAATCGTAGGATCCAGAATCGGTCAAGCATTTTTGGATCGTAAAATCGTTGAATCGAATCGCGATTTTGACAACAATGATCTTGATGAAAGGTCTCTCCTTTAAATGTAAATAATTATTCAGCTGAAAAATAACCCCAATTATCATACTTTGGATATTTATGATACAATGAGTTCAAAATTAAAGAGGCATTTTGTGGCACGATCAATAATATAAGGGTCACAAAATATACGTGAAAGGGTATGAAAGAGTGACCTCTCAATAACTTAGTGAATATCGTCTCTTCGAAATTTTATTGCTAAAATAGAGTGATTTATTCACAGTCTCGGTACACTAACTTGATGAAAGGTCTCTCTTTTAAATGTAAACTAGTATTGGTGCCCGGCTTCGCCCGGGCTACCTCTACTTACCATTATTTTTTTTCATTAAATAAAATTACTTAAAGTTGCGGTAACCCTGTGTTTTTTTGAATTCTAGCTGGTAACCCTTCATTTTTCAACCACCCACATGGTAACCCTGAACTTATCAAAAAAGGTTCTCCGTGACCCCCAACTTTTATTCCGTTAAAAAACTCCGTTAGTTTGCATGTTTATTGGGACCTGGGCTTGTTTTTTAGAGTTCAAATGCTTAAATGGCCAACTAACTATGGTCTTCTCAACTCAATTAAATAAATATACCCCAAATTTTCCTAACAAATAATTATATTCTAGGTGTGGTAAGACTTAAGAGTATAATTCATAATCTTTTTATTATCATTATTATTATTATTATCATCATTTTTATTGTTTAACAAAGAATATTAAAGTAGTAAAAATACCGATCCACATCTTACCTTTGTTTTTTTTTTTATAAAAATAATAATAATATAATATCAATTATAATCTAATATAATTTATAATAAAAACAAAAGTAAGATGTGTTTCAATATATTTACTACTTTAATATTCTTTGTTAAGCAATAAAAATGATGATAATAATAAGAATGATAATAAAAATGTTATGAATTATACTCTTAACACACCTATAATATAATTATTTGTTAGCAAAATTCGTGGTTTATTTATTTTAATTGAGTTGAGAAAACCATAGTTACTTGGTCATTTAAGCATTTGAAGTGTAAAAGACAAGCCCAAGTCTCGATAAACATTCAAACTAACGGAGTTTTTTAATGGAATAAAAGTTGAGGGTCATGGAGAACCTTTTTTCATAAGTTCAGGGTTACCATGTGGGTAGTTGAAAAACGAAGGGTTACCAGCTAGAATTCAGAAAAACACAGGGTTACTACGTAGAATAACCCATATCTTTTTCTATGACATATACTAAAATTACGATGAAATAAATTTTGAGACAAATTCACTACTCCCGCTATTAATATTTTACTCATATTAATGAAACAATAGTAATAACTTTTCAGTACTTGCCCGTAATTATTGTTATTTTCACTACTCCCGCCGTAATTATTGTTACTGTCACTACTGCCGCATTAATATTGATAATTCCACTACTCCCATCAAAATTATTGTCACTTTCACTATTGCCGCATTAATATTGATTATTTCACTACTCCCGTTGTTGTTTTTACCACTTTCACTAATCTCGCTGATAATATTGTTACTTTAACTATTCAAATGAGGGATTATTATCATATAACTATATCCATGTTAGTGATGTTACTATAATTCATTTCTTTGTTGACGAAATTACTTTTATTACTTCGGAATGCAATTTTAAGAGGATTATATATTTATATAAATATATTGCATATATGTATTAAATCAAATCGAAAGAATTATGCAATATTATATATTGTGGAATCTAACTTGAATTATTTATAACTTACTTATATTATATTTTTGTATGTTAAATAATTAACATCTCTATACATCTAATAAACTATAAAGTTTAATACAATTGCATAGATTTTAAATTTAATATATAATTTTATAATGATAATACGTAATACCATAATTGTGCATGTTTATACAAATTAATTATTTAATTTTAAGGAAATTGACCATCTTCTAGTCCTCTATTAATATTTAGGAAAATTATCAAGTATCTTCTTTTTTTAGTCTCCTTGAAGTTGACCATTTTAATTAATTGTTTTATTTTAAAGAAATTGACCATCTTAATTAATTATTTTATTTTAAAGAAATTGACCATTGTTTTAATCTTTTACAAATGTTTAAGAAAATTACCAAATTTCTATATAATTTAATTTTAACCCAAACTATATAATATTTGCATTGAGATCCCTTAATCGGGTCCATCACACGGTGCTAGTGATTTAAAACTATATAGTATAAAATTAATTTGTATAACTTTCTTTAATTACATTGAAATCCCTTGGTTTCTGGAATTAATATATACTCCCTCTATTTTTTTATATATGACTTTCTCACATTTCGAGACACTCCCTTCTCTCTTCAATATCTCTTAAAATATAAGACTAAATATTATGATATGTATACTCATATGAAAGAGTTTTTCGTAAGGAATTTAATGGTACCATTTTTACATTTTTTGAACAAATATATTTTTGTAAATATTAAAGTCAAAGGCTTACCTCGTAAATGCAAAACGTCATATATAAAAAAGTGGAGGGAGTAGTATTGATTGATAAATACTCCGTAATAAATACAGTATGATGTTTCATCTGAAAAATAACCTCAGTTATCAAACTTGGAAATTTGAGTCTTAAATCAGGACAAATTATCAAACTTTGGCTACCCTGGTTTTAGGGTTATTTTTAAGAAAACAAGGGTATAGGTTAGGATTCGAAAATAAATTTAGGTTTATAATAACTATTTTCTTAACTTGTGCCCTATAATAAGCTAATTGGAGAAAAATCATCGAGAATATATATCATGAAAAATTGATGTGCAAACTGATCATAATTAGCGAAATATTACTATTAACCATCCCATCACCGTAACCCTAAACGTTTAATAAGGGGTACCCTGTAGAAATCTTAGAAACACAAAGATAGCACTACGTAGTAAGGTAAGAGTAATATCCTAGTCCATACCTTCGAAATACTTCCATCATCCTCAAGCAGCCTGACGATCAAAATCCGAACACCCTGGTTGCGTTGTCGTCGATAATAATTCCATCTTTTTTTTCACTTTTTTTTTTGGTTTTCAGATTGATCTATGATTCGAACTGATGATCGCTTTTATATTTGGTTTTGGGTAACTATCTTGTAATTAGGAAATATGTGTAATATGTCGATTAGCATTATTATATTTGATAACTTCAATTTAGGAAAAATTCACATACTCCCTCCGTCCCGGTCAATTGTTATCAATATTGACCAAGGAAAAAAAAAGGAGGGAGCCAATTATGAGGTTGATTATATTGACCAAGGAAAAAAAAAGGAGGGAGCCATACTATACTGCATAAGTACATACTCACTCTGTTTCGGTCATTTGTTATCCTATTCCATTTTTTTGTGTCTCAGTCAAGTACCTTAGGATTGCACTTGATAAGCAATTTGATCTTCACACTCAATTTAGTCCACTTATCCTCTTATAATTTGCTCCCTTCTCTTTCCCTTATCTTATATAGTGTGTAAATTTTTTGGTAGATTACCTTATTGTTTTTCAATTATTTTCTTATTTTCTATATATATTGACTTGAATATGTTAGTTTTACAAATTTCTATATCTATGGAAGGTTGATTATATGAAGCAAGCATGTTAGGGCGCGGCTCATGAAAACAGTACAACACGTATTGGATTAGTTTTTATGCAAATCCAATCCATCTAAAATAGTTAGGTAGCATTATAACTCAAACTAACATATTTTTATGCAAATCCAAATTTCATGATGATCGTATAGGTTATAGCTTAGTGTATTATGCGTAGCATTGTGTATACTATGTATACTTACATAGTCTGTTACTGTACTTGGGTAACATTTTTCAATAATCGAGCTTTTGATTTATTATGACTTTATGTGTAAAAGTCTAGACATGATTTACATCATTCTACTTATGATATATGTTAATTAGCTAATTCTAGCTCTTGGTGTTGTCACGGTAAAAGACGGTCCTTATGTGAGGATATGACAAGCATGCATATTGTTTCTATTTGAGTTTTACGTAGAACAACTGAGGATTTTGGTATGACTGTAACACATGGAGGAAAAGTACATAACAAACTTGATTAATCATGAAAGGTCAAAAAAGTGTGCCCAACTCAAACTATTCTACTTTGATTTTAAGGAGAGTTTTGCCCGTGCCAAGCACATTGCAACGATGAACTAATTTTGCACGGGTCATAAGCTAGTATAAATAGAAAACTAGACCCGTCTTCTAAGATATTGAATGTAATTTCCCCGTCAACAACTCCGTTCGCAAACTAAATTCCTTTAACCTTGTAACTTATTCAACACGTTAAATCAACAAGACATAGGAGGAAGAACTTTGGATTTATAACGACGACCCTCCTTGATACGAACCCCAGATGTAAACGCCAAAAAAGAGGGATTGATTTTAAGAAAAAGACACCCACATTAAACGACATAACAGCCAACATAACAAAATACGCGAGACACATGCGTATAGCATGAAGAACCGTCAATAACACCCCCGCAACAACTTTATTGTCCGTCACCCGATTAACCACCCTCGTACGTGAAATCCACTCGACTAAAAACGCGAGTAGAAACACGACAAAAAGCTATAACACATACATGTCCGTACTACTGCCCGGCCAACCCGTAAACAAGATTTCCGCTTCATTTCCCCAATAAAAACTCATGTGCATCATCATCATCATCATCTTATGTTTACGTGGCATGGGCATGGATGATGACTGTGATGGTGGTGGTCCCATCATATTCATACCTCCCATGCCCATGCCATGTCCATCTCCGTGCCCCATCATCCCGTCCATATATATACGATATTTCAACCAATGTTGCAATTCTAGTGAATTACAGGGCGTCATGTAATTTATGGAAATTAATTTGATGATTTTTAGAGAAATGAGATTTTTTTTTTTAATGTTTTTGGGATTGTTTGAGGTGGATTTAAAGACGGGAAACTCATACTTTGTAGTACAAGAAATTTATGGAAATTAATTTGATGATTTTTTATTTTTATTTTTTGTACTTTAAATAAGTGTGAAATGTGTTGTTTTTGGGAAATGGATTGTACTACACGGCTAGTGAATGTAGTGATAGTACAATAGTGACGATATTTGCGAAGGTGTGATTGAATGTTACGTGGTACGTTTTAGGAGGGACTAGGGAGTAGTATGGAGGAGAATTTTTGTGCCAAATGTTGTTAGGTTAGTGGGTTAATGGAGTGTGGAGATAGGGCTGCGCATCGGTCCAGAACCCAGAATCCGTATACAAATATTGTATGGACCGGTGCCTGACCAGGTATTTAGAAATTCATGTCCGTGGAGATGCAAAAATGTACTTAACTATCCTAATTATTTGTTATCTATTTTTGTTTTAAGGTATATTTTTCATTTGTCATCTATTTTTATACGGGCAAAGTAGCAAGTTAACGTTAGAGGTTTGAGTAGGGTAACACTCTTAATTGATTAATTAATTAATTGTATGTTGATACAAGTTAATTAATTCCTTAAATTTGAACAAATGATTTTGTGAGTAGTGATACGTATCTGATTGTAATTCGATTAAATAAGATTCGTGCTAAATAATTAAATTGTTTTATTACTTAAAGTTTATTTATTGTTTATGAAACAATTATAATAAGAATGAACGGTTAATTATAATTGCAATATGTTGTAGATTATATTAACATGAACCATTTTATTTACAAGTTATGGAATTACTGGTCATATATTGTATATGATTGAATTAATATATGTAATGATATTTAATTGTTAAATATGCATTAATGTTATTAATTACATGTTATATGTCACATGTTACACAATGTGACAATTGACAAAAATAAAGTGGACTCCATATTACAAGGGTAACCGGTTTTAAGAGGGAAATGGGTGATTTGGTTAAGATGTTTTAATTAGTGGAAAGCATAATCATTACATACTTAACCTAATCTACACCCTAGTTCATATTGAGAAGAACAACCTAAAAAGAAAAGGTGCATGCATTGGCTCCCCTTTTCTCCCTCCTAAAAACCGGTTTCCCCCCTCTCCCCTTCATTATATGAATTGTTCTCATTTTTTATATTATTCATTCTTACACAACTCATCTTCTTACTCTTCTCTCTAAAATTGAGTTTTATAACAAAAAACAAAGTTGTTCAAAATCTTATATTTAGATTACTAAAAGTAGTAATAGAAATAATAATAATAATAATAATAAGATTAATTTTAAGGTCACTAATTTAATATATCTAGTTAATATATAAATTAGTATTAAGAGGGATTACCTTGGTACAAATTCTTGAGGAGTAGATCCTACCATTGGATCTAGGGGTTTTCTTGGAGCATTTGGATTTTCTTAAAGAAGATTAATTTGGAAGGAGTTCAAATTAGTATAATCCATTCGGCCCTCTTTGTAAGTTAATGATTTTCTTCTTACTTTGTTATTTTCAAAAATAACAAAAATTTACGACTCTTTTATGATAAGGACATAACACACACATGTTTGATTGTTCGAGGGATACAGAAAATGGTTTCCCCTGGTCGTCAAGCTAGAGGACGCATTGATTACCCAGATTTATTTCACTAGCTATAGAGTTTAGGAGAGGTGGTCAATATATCAAGAATTCAAGGTACAATCAGAATTTTTTATCCTTTGGTAGTTCTATAGACTTTGTGTCATTTTTAACACTACTGAGGTTAAGTATATTCAAGACTCTTCCTCAAGGCCACCATTGTAAATCCAATTTAGATGTAGGCATCATCTACTCATTGTTGTCTTCAACGATCTATAATAAGGGGGCATGGTTGGTGCAAATATCTTTTTGAAGCAACATTTTAGCATGTGAAGTAAAGCCAGAGACACTCGCAGCAGCTTTCTTGCTCCAAAGACCAAGTAAAAAGAACCCGAAAATCAAATGCAAAACCTAACAACATAAGCACATCTATAAGTCTATAGCCTTAAATATCTAAACTATACCATAAAACTACTCACATGAAAATAATAAACCATGATAATAAAATAAGCCAAAAGAGAGAAAATAGGAATAAATTGTGAACATATTGTAGGCTTGCGGTCAGATGATACAATCTCTTCGTCGTCATTGTTGGTTGTTCCTTTGCCGTACCTTCAACTATAATAACTATGCTGATATACTATGTGACACCCTCATTTATTGCGGAAAAGTAAACATATAATTCTAGATAAAAACTGCATGGATATGTTTGTAATAGGTTCATTTGGGTAAAAACATGTAATTTTTAAAACCGGAACCTGTTATAAAAGTATCCAAATGGGAAGGTGTCAAACATGCAAGGTCTAAAATAAATCTCATAAATAAAACATCGCTAAAGTCGCGAAACAAAGTTATACAACCCAAATATGAAAAAGGGAGACATATGTCCCTAAAAAGTATATGACATAAAAAGTGTTTAAGGGTCACAATAAAATAAAGCCAATTTAGGTCCCAAAGTTACTTTGCTCGCTAGCTCGTCCATGTACCCCATATATGCATCACTTACCTGTCAATCGCATTTTATACAAATACGAAAGCCACAGTCAGTGGGGAGTAACTCCGAGTTCTCCCAGCCACGAAATGTCATAATTAATATAACATGTAAACATAAGAATATGAATATGAATAACACATAGCCTTAGCATATAGATGCCAGACAATCGTGCTTATCATGTGAACAACACATAGTTCTAGCATGTGAATACTAAACCGACTCATACTACACTATCATGTGAATCACATAACATTCAGGAATCCAAACCCTATCAACCGTAGCCGGCTGCTTGCATCTCACCTTCTACGACTCATAGGATCATCAAACAAGAAAGGACAATATATCTAGAGACAGGGATAAGTTCTTAGGACGGTCAATAGTCACTCTGTAACTCGAGTCTATACCACGATGTAAGGTACACATACCCTAATCCTAGACCTGCGCAGACCTAAAGACATGCGGATACAATCCACCGCATCCAAGACTCACGATAAGACCACATGAGTACCCCTAAGGAGTCCACCAAAGGGTTGGCTAGTACTTAAGCTGACTACATACTTCTAAGAGTACGTCAGGAAGTCATGCCCTAACTTGGATATAAGCCCACCAAGCTAAGACACAGAGGCTATCAAGCCGCAAACATACACTCGTCAAAGACTATAAGAGCCTATCTATGACGAAAGCCGAAATACTCACCTAGGACCTAGTCCCAGCTTGAATACTTTAGCCCACACGACACAAGACAAGTAGGACACCTAATTAACCATAAGAGGGGCAAAGAGTCTAAACTTGCACACACAAACGATCATCCACACCCTAGCATATGAAAGGCTACGCAAGAGCATATTCAGCTGACAATCCAACAATATCTCCAATATCAATAATAATCCAAATTCCAGCTAACCAACGGTACCAAAATCCATGAGAACAAGCTAAAATGGCAAAGAGGCAACAAGACTCAAGCATAAGGCATCCAAAGCATCCAACAACCAACATGTGAAATGATAATCACAAATATCAAGGCATCAACATAAAACATCCAATAACAACCAATCTCACCTCAAAGACAAACCCTCGACCCAAGTCCCGCGACGGGTCATTGGTCAAATCGAGGCTGACCGGTTTAAACCTAGTTTGACCAAACTCATTCGGTCAAACTGGCCCAGCTCAGAGTTTTGGCCCATTTTGGCCCAAATCACAACATTCATTACAATATCATTCTCATGCAATATTCCAATTTCTATCATGTGAACACTATCAACATAAAGAAAACATTCCAACTTAAAAAATAACTAATTCCACAAAATTCTCACATAATAAAATAGCATAAATAACCGTCTCACACGAGGTAAACTTTTCTATAAATTTTAATCGATAAAACGACGTCATTTACTCATACGGACTCCGAATTGAGTGATTCAAGTGGCTAAACCACCTAATTTTTCGATGCCGTTCAATCTGTCATATTTTTGGAAACATTGGAAACCATCTCGGTCCGGTACTGACGCGTTCCAGCCACAACACGGACTTGTCACAACACATAATTCCTCATCCAAATTTGTTCCAAACAATAATATACAAATGGGTAACATAAATTAAACATAAGCATACCCATCTTACTCCATTCATTCATTCATTTATCAACAAGATCGTCTCAAACAGCAACAAACAACAACAAACAACAACAAACGACAACAAACAACAACAAACAACAAATACAACTACTAATGTGACATTAATACGTCGAGTGACTCGGAATAGTTACCTTAAGCTATAAAAAGAGAACAATAACACTTGAGAAAGAGCCCTAGAAACCGAAATCACTCACCATCTTCTACAATATATGAGTCACCTAACTCATCTTCAAATTCTTCACCTATAAGAACAACAAAAACACAATTATTAGGCTTAAATTCGAAACCCTAGAAAGATGAGCCTTAAACAAAAATTGGGGGAAATGAAAATAAAACTTACTAATAGATGAGGATTGAAGAGAGGATTCCAAATATATAATTTTTATGAGATTTGGTGGAGAAATGAAGGATTTATGGTGGATTTAGAGATTGTAAGGAGTCTTTTTGAGATGAATTTGGTGTTTGGTGAAAGGAAGAAAGAGAGTGAATTATGGAGGAAATGAAAGTTGAAGGAGGGGACAAATGGGAGTAGAGTGCTTGGGTGAGTTTCAATTATTTACGTTTTGGTTCGTTTCGACGAAATTAGAAATATTCGTCGAATGCGATTTCCGAGAATATTAAAGTTCTTAAACACGATTTTACTAAAAGATTAAGTACTCATATGCCCAATATCCAAACTCGTTTACCCAACGACCGTAAGAAATGGGAAAATCCCAATTTTACGACTTTTATCCGAAATCTATTTTATCAAAGGAAAATGTTTAAATATAGTTTAAATCACTTTTAAACACTTCTAAACTATCAAAAATAATTACATTTCTTCAAAATAAAATAAGATTAAATTTTATCAAATAAATTTTATTTCAAATAAATTAATATAAAATTAAAACAGATTAAAATATTACTTTTAAAATATAATAAAGGTCTTCAAATTTACGGGGTGTTACATACTATATTCAAGTTCAGAACTTTGACGCACCAAACTAAACTAAAGTCTCTATTTATTATTTGGTAGCAGAAATTTGCAGTATGTAGCTGTAAAATCATCAGCTGGAATTAGGGATGGCAGTCTCACCCTTACCCTGTGGATTATCCATCCACCCGAAATTAAATGGGTGGGATATGGATGACGAATTGTTTTCGAATTTAGGGTAGGATATGGATATGGGTGAATTTAGGGTGGGATATGGATTATCGTCTCTTACCCGCTTAACCACCCTGTGGATATCCGAAATTAATATTTATAATTAATTTTTTATTAAGTTAATAATTATTTAGGTCATTAATGATTTCCCTTCAAAAGTGGAGTATATTTTTTTAGGGTTTTTTTGTCCAATTGGTCTCCCTTGTGACGGGTTACCATTTGTGGCGGATATTTTGTGAGATAAAATGGTAACAAAATGGGTTAGTGGAGAAAGGGGACCACATGAATAGTGTTGCAGAGAGAGAAAAAAATGGGTACTTTATGAGGTAAAATGGTATCCGTCACTCAAGAGTGACGGATAGGTGCCGTCACAAACAAGAATTTGTGTTTTTTGTCAAACACAACCTTTAAAAAACTTTTTTTTCCAAACACCACCTTTAAAAAAAAAAGTTTGTAAAACACAACCTATTCGTCACTCAAGAGTCGGTATAGTCCCTATTCTATTCCTGCCTATTTCAAGGTCAGTCCAATCCCCCCTTCTTTTTTTGAATTTTTAAACATCAGATAATTAATTGATTTAAATTATTGATTATTTACTTGTTAATTAATAGCGTGATCATCGGTGTGATCATTTGCTTATGGACATTCTGGACAACTTGCATCTTTCACATCCACTAGAAGACGAGTCTGAGTACGTTGAAAAACAACTTATTGAATCACTAACGAAACAGGTTGTGAATGAATTAATCTGTAAAGATACTCTCTCGATGACATATACATGGAACAATAAAGATTTGAAACATCTTTATACCACCATGATCGAATCAGCCGCCCGTCTCGTTTATTTTCTTTATCCCCGGGCTGAGTTATATAGGATGGGTCGTTGTCCTGACTTGCATTACGTGTTAGATCAACTCTGGGCCAAACTTCGAGAATAGGTTTTACTTTTTTTTATATAATATTTTTTATATGACGCAAGGTTACCTAATTCGCTCGACCTCCTCCGAATTGCGAATTAATTCGCAATTCGCTTTCCTCTTAATTCGTTCCAATTCGTTTTTAATTCGCCCAGATGAGCGAATTATATGATTTTGCTAAAAACCAAAAAAAATAAGAAAAAATTAAAGTATATGCAATAACTGATTCACTATTGTAGATTTAGCTTTAGTTTTATCTTCTCAGCCTATAAATAACATTATTCATATTAAAATCAAACTAGTTCTATTACACTCGTGAAATTCACTGAGCTACTATGTTGTGACGTTGGTGGTGTTATGTATGTCCGGAGTTGCAATTGCACTGAGCATAAAAGCGGTTCATAAGAAAAAAAAAAAGATTTTGTTAATTAATACGTATATTGTCATAATATATTGTCAAAATATAATTATGTTATGTATATATGACCACAATTTGCTAATATTTTGCCACGGTTATTGTTACTTTTATTAGTATTTTGCCACGATTAGTGTTGTTGTTGTTGTTGTTGTTGTTGTTGTTGTTGTTGTTGTTGTTGTTGTTGTGTACTTAATAATTTGTTGCGAGCAAGAAAATTTATACCCATTTTGAAAACGAAACCAAAAAAGCAGTGTTTTTTATTGTCAAACTTATCCGGATCTGGTTTGCGACAAACCGATTTTTTTTATTGTGAAACTGATTTGTGTACCGGTCTGAATTTTTTTTATTGTGAAACTGATTCGGGTCCGGTTTGCGGCCGATAACCACCCCTCCCATTGTCGTCTTCGAAGTTCCAACCACCTTATGTTGTTCATCGATCACATTGTTTTAAAGTTCTTTGTGGATGCCGGGTTGGTAATTGAATTACCTGATTATTTGTGTACTTGGGAAAGACTTGTGAGGAAAGGAAAAAAAAAAAAGAAATTGATTTTTTGAAGGGAGGGTGGGAACATGAGTTGTATGTCACAACGCCTAACGAAGTCGATTTCTTTGAACCATTTGCGTTTAACGATGCTCCCACATAGGGACCGATTTTAATTGCTCATTAAGGTGTGAAATTTAATGCAAGAAAATATTTGTGATGACGACTTTGTTCTGAATTTTAATTGCAGTTCTATCATGGTGACTCAGACATCTCCCCAATTCGTAATGGATCTAACTGAACCTAATGCGACATTGTTTCTCAACCGCAAAGATTATCGTGGATATGCTGTGGTTAATTACGGGAATGAAGTAGCTGCTAGCTTTACTCGGGAAAGAGTCTTACAATTGAAGAGGATGACAAACTGCCACCCCCCACTACCAAATCATCATCTAGCCTTCACAAAACTCTCAAAATCTGTCAGCCAATTGCTTGTTGATTCTGAATTTCCAAAGAGTCTTGATCCATCCGACAAGGATCCAATTAAACTGTTTTTCAAATCTCTAAGTTTACTTGCACTACGGGCTTTTGAGGATGGCCTAAAAGTCGATATGAACTTGAACAATATTTATTGTTGTACCATCGAGAATATCTTTATATTGACCAAGTGCATTCCTCTAACACCAGGTATAATTTGTTTAATTATATCGAATTAATGATTTTATAATTTGTTTAAAGATTTTTGGGTCTTTTTGTTTAATTGTATCGAATTAACGATTTCCCAGATGATTCCGTTGAATTTCTCGTTTGGAAGAATGAGATGAAGTTGTTGTACGAAGACATTAAGAAAACACTCGGGATTGACAAAATGTTTGATGAATATGTCATGTTTACGGAGTTGTTGGATAAGTCAAAAAGCAAAGAGTATGATTTCTTTTTTTATCGTAAATGTTTATATTTTTTTGTGTTAAATTTTAAATTTTTATTATTTTCTTATTATTTATGTATTTTGATTTAGGGAATTTCGGTCAATCTTACAAGGTTGGATCTTTTGGGATACCGACAAACGAATGTCCGTGATTTACAAACTAACGGGAATGATAAACCGTCGCGGCCT
Source organism: Silene latifolia (assembly GCF_048544455.1). Taxonomy (NCBI): domain Eukaryota; kingdom Viridiplantae; phylum Streptophyta; class Magnoliopsida; order Caryophyllales; family Caryophyllaceae; genus Silene; species Silene latifolia. The sequence continues at coordinate 6,827,397 of NC_133532.1, forward strand.
GAAATTTTTAGATTATTGTGGTGGAGCACATAACATTCTTGTCTGGCGTTAAAAGATGTCCCAAGACAAATCCGTACAGAGTTTGGTCGATGGATTTACGCAAAACAAATTTGATCGACCAGAGTCTTCGGGTTATAAAAGACAAGAAGTATATTTGTTTTTGACATTCTTAAGAACTTGTCTAGGTCATTTTCGAACATTTCAGAACACCTTCAGGAGTGAAGCGTTGATGGTGAGATACCTAGACCAGGAGTTTTTGGAGATTATGGCTGAAGTGTATCTAGGTTGTATAGCAATGGAGCAAGACGGACTCTTCGACTTTGGAATAGAAGCAAAGTAATATTCGAAATGCATGGGAATTGCGGTTCTGGTCAATTATTGTGAAAAAAAGATTAACTTTGTTGCTCTAGATTTTATTAGAGAGAAAATATGATTAGAGATATATTAGGGAAATTTTGTTAAGAGTTCCAGAATATTCTAGAAACATATACATGGAACAATAAAGATTTGAAACATCTTTATACCACCATGATCGAATCAGCCGCCCGTCTCGTTTATTTTCTTTATCCCCGGGCTGAGTTATATAGGATAAGTCGTTGTCCTGACTTGCATTACGAGTTAGATCAACTCTGGGCCAAACTTCGAGAAGAGGTTTTACTTTTTTTTATATAATATTTTTTATATGACGCAAGGTTACCTAATTCGCTCGACCTCCTCCGAATTGCGAATTAATTCGCAATTCGCTTTCCTCTTAATTCGTTCCAATTCGTTTTTAATTCGCCCAGATGAGCGAATTATATGATTTTGCTAAAAACCAAAAAAATAAGAAAAAATTAATGTATATGCAATACCTGATTCACTATTGTAGATTTAGCTTTAGTTTTATCTTCTCAGGCTATAAATAACATTATTCATATTAAAATCAAACTAGTTCTATTACACTCGTGAAATTCACTGAGCTACTATGTTGTGACGTTTGTGGTGTTATGTATGTCCGGAGTTGCAATTGCACTGAGCATAAAAGCGGCTCATAAGAAAAAAAAAAGATTTTGTTAATTAATACGTATATTGTCATAATATATTTTCAAAATATAATTATGTTATGTATATATGACCACAATTTGCTAATATTTTGCCACGGTTATTGTTACTTTTATTAGTATTTTGCCATGATTAGTGTTGTTGTTGTTGTTGTTGTTGTTGTTGTTGTTGTTGTTGTTTTTGTTAGAAATCTATATCTCATTACTAGACATATTCATATATGTGATGATTTAATTTAGTCATAAAATTAAATGTTGATCTTATGCATGCAAACAATAAAAAGAATAAGAAAGAAATCATCATCTTACATTGAAGATTTCGGATTATTTGGGCACAAGTGAGTTCTCCTACTCACTTGTTCTTGAGCTTCCTTAAGTGGATGAACAAGGATTCAAGTAGAGAATCCCTCCCAAGGATTAATACCCAAAGTAACAACTTAATAAAACTAATATTATTATTACTAGAACAATATTAATTTTGTATAAAATTGACCAAAGTATTATTTGATCTCTTAATATTTCGGCTAAGAGAAGGGAGAAAAGGAAGGATTTTTATCTCTCTAAAAACTCTTATTTTTAGATGTTTTAAAATGAATAATAATACACTAGTATTTCCATGTAGTGTATAAGGTAAATTATAGAGCAAAAGACCCTTGGCTTTGCTCTTGAAAAATCGGGTAAGGGGGAGGAAGAAGGGTCAATGCATGCACAAAGTTGTCTTCACAAGAACAAGTAGGGTTGCATGGCTAGGTTTAGGAAGAAATGATTATGTTTACAACTAACATAATCAACATAATATATTCCTAATACCACCCCTAATTTCGGTCATTATAGATAAAATGGACTCCATTTTATTTTTGTCAATTTGTCACATGTCACATGTCACATAAAATTGTTATGTATTTTTAACATATTAAAAATCAACGTATTAATAAAAATACGTCATATACAAAATCGACTTAGTAATTCATAATTACTTGTACCAAAATATTTTACCAATTATAAATCACAACATCTTATATTTATAATAATTTATTCATTCAAATGCAATTGTTTCTTTAAACAATAATTTCATCTAAGTAATAAAATAATTCGATTACTTAGACCGTATCTTATTTAATCAAATTACAGTGAGACACGTAAATATTACTTCCAAAATCGTCCGTCAATTTTAAGTAATTTAATTGACCTGTATCGTCATACGATCAATTAAATGATCAATTAAGAGTGTTACCCTTTAGGTATGACCTAAGGGGATCAACTGGTCACCACCGTCTCACGACAGTAATGTCAAACTCTAGTCAGCCAATCATTACCGATATGTGTGGACCAGTTGACAGTAAAATATTAATTCCCAAATGTATTCTTTAAAATGAGACTTAAACATGTGATCATCAAGATCAACAGTTGTGATCGCATTATTGTCGGAGGACACATATTCCAACAATCTTCCACTTGTCCTCGACAAGTGTGCGTCACCAATTCTCTTGTCCTATTACTATCTCCCACTCAATGCAATGTGTCTTTCAGGTCGTACTTGTAAGTGATCATATCGAGTGTGGTTTCCTCGATCTGGAGAATAACTGATTGACCGGATTTATCTACCATAGATATCTTCCGAGCGTGGCCACGCATTTCCAGTTCATTACTCCTCGAGTGGCCCTGAGATATTGTTATAACCCTGACTAGGGGTGGACAATTCCTATCGCACTGATTCCCTTCGACTAGCCACAACCATCATAACCCAAAATATGCCCATTTGACCCCATTTACGAAGGTAGTAGTAACACAAATCAAAGTTAATCTGAAACTGTGCCATCTTAGGTGAATAGTCTTTAGTCAAAAGAATCGACTCATTAGAATACTATAGTAGCTCTCGCCACGACCAGGCTATATAAATTTGCCAGAACTCTATAAGCGGTCATAAAGCCCGACAAAGTGTTCCTAACAGTCTGCCTATGTGATCAACTAGTCATCTCACATGACTGTATGACACTTGAACTTGCCATCAATTGCATCACACTCTAGTCACTTCGAGACGTCACCTCATGTAAGCAACTATGGGCGAATACAATGCTAATCCGTGTTCACTTTAACGGGGTTCAATTGTCTCTACAACCTGTTTGGATGTAACAAAGTATAAGGTGAGTTAATAATAACTCAAACGACAAATGTTGACATCACATCCGGGTAGTCAATACCGTATTACAACCTTGTGATGCATATCGTAAGTGTGTAAACACTTGTTGATTGCAATAGAAGTTTAACATACCATGTGTCCATGTGTTCAAATTTCTTAATCGCAATTTCCTTTATATTCATGTTATCTCTCATAGCATGAACCTTACCAAGTACACATATAGGTTTCCAACCTCGGTTTGGGTTCTTTATCTTGAAAGAACTTTCTGGCCGATTATCACATAACCAATAAATTTGTGGTGAATGATATAACTTGCACTGATCAAGTACTCCACCCACTCACAATGCACTAGGTAAATGTTTTGCAGAGTCTTGCAACAATTGTCAAGATGATTGGCCTAGCACTTCTCACAAGTCCTAGCATATTAGAAAATATTAGTTTTGAGTAATTTCTTACTTCAACTAAGTATCTTTCCAAACTTCTTATTTCTTCTTTTAGCTTGAAAAGCTTAGGATTATCATAAATCCTTACGCGTGTTCGGATTTTAATATGTGCAACCTCTTGACACTTAACAGAGTGTTCTGTCCAATACTGAAATCGCTCATCGGATTCTCCTCGAGAATACATGACGATTCTTTTATGGCTTGCCAATGAATCATCATGCTCTTATGCATATGATTTATTATTGGACATGTGCATGATTATTCTAATGGCGGAAATGTAATACTACGGTTTTATGAGTCCATGGGTACTCTATCGAGTGGGCCTTACTCTGTCGAGTAAGGGTGGTTTGCAGTTTAAAATAGTTTCTGACCTGTTGGGTACTCGATCGAGTAACTTAGATACTCGATCGAGTAAGGGGGCACTCGATCGAGTGCCTCAGCTACTCGATCGAGTAGCCGGTTTACGGGGTGATGATTTGTCGGGTTTTGTTAATAATGCGATTGAATATATAAACAACTCCGTCACTTTCTTAATATATTTTATCAAACCTATTTACGTTCAAAGAGAAAACAAACTACATTCTTCGCATCAATCACATTATTGACAAATCCCGGAGCTTGAGAGGTCGGATTTCATCGTTCTTTACATCTTTGTGATCCTTGCGTCGAGGGTAAGATCTACGTATCGAATTTGTTATATTTAATTAAGTTTCGTTAAACCCTAATTTTGGGAATTGGGGATTTGTGGTAGTTTTGTGTAATTAGTGATTATGTGATTATATGTTAGGAGGAGGATTCGTAGAAGAGGAATTTTGATATTTGTTGAGACCGTCGATTGTGTTCTTTGTTCAGGTAGGTTTTCCCTACTCAGTATTAATTACATAATGTGTGGTGATTGTGCTGTAGTTAGTGATTGTTGATTGATTCAGACGGTTGTGATTGTATGTTGTTGATTGATTCAGACGGTTGTTGATGTTGTATTGTGATTGCTGATTGTTTGTCTCTGGTTCTCGAGATGCGTTCTTGGCTGAGTGGAGTCACTTGCGGGAGTCGCTTCACGCCCTAGTTTCGCCCTTCGTGGAACCCGCCACGGAAAGGGATGTGCACATTAATGGGACAGGGTTATCGCTCGGTATGATGAGCGGAGATTTGGTGGGTACGGCTGCGGTCCCCCACTGGCAGGGCTGGTCCAGTGGACAGTCGGTGACGAAGATTGATTGGAGTGGGTGTGATTGTGTGTGTGACCGTTTGAGCTGTGTTGCTTGTTGTGTTGTTGGTTTATATAAATTGTGTGATTAGTACTGACCCCGTTTAAATGTTTTAAAAACTGTGGTGATCCATTCGGGGGTGGTGAGCAGTTATTGAGCAGGTATGATATGACGCGTATGGGATAGCTGGGATGAGTCATCACGTGGCAGTTAGAAGTCTTCCGCTGTGTCAGACGATGTCTAGTAGCTTTGATAGTTTTAGCAGTAGACCGTCTGAGAACCTTGTATTTCTTTTTATCGGTTTTGGAGTTGGTTTGTAATCACTTTAAACATTATTTACTTTTAAGTATGTTTCGTTATTGTCTTATGATTATCATTGCCTCGGGAAACCGAGATGGTAGTACTTTCATGCCTTAAGTGGTCCTGGTAAGGCACTTGGAGTATGGGGGTGTTACAGGAAACATTAGTAACTTTTAATCATGTCATCAACTATTCTTAGGTTCAATGAATGACCATGACTGCTTATGGTAATTCCATTTTCATCGATATGAATAACCTACGTTTCTTGTTGATTTGATGTGTATATCTCAATACTTATCCAACATCTCATGATGTGATTGGATTCATCATAGTTCATTTTCATCCAGAATTGAAACTCAAATACTTTTTTGTGAAAGAATTGTATTAGCTCGTCATTCCCAATGAGTAATGAGTTATAAACCTTTATAAGATGATTGCTCCCACTAAATTTCATGTCTTCACATGATAATTTCCAAACTCCCACTTAATTCCACATGTTTCGTAATTGACTACTCAATTGAAACATTTCAAGAATTGAAGTATATTTTGCTTCGCCAAGTTATTAAGATAAAACCACATATGTTCCCATCATATCCTTTCAAAATACCTATTTTGAAGAGGTCTCATCTTAACCTTATGGAAAGAGATTTTAATCTCTAATTCATTTATTTTATAATGATGCGTAGCAATATCATTATTTAAATATGAATAATATCTAATACACGTCCTTCAAAATACCCTTTTCGGAAGGAGGTTTAACCATTTCATTTTCATAATGAGGTTAAGTAATGACATTAGCGTGGTTAATACTTAATTTAGCTATTGTGGATATCGGTATATCAATCCTTGCAACTTCTAGTCATAAATCTCATTAATTTTCTAGGATGTAACTTTTATTCATTTAGACTCTTAAGTAAATATCAATATTGAAACTATTGGTCAAAAATATCATAAACTAGTCAATTAAGACTTTACATTAGTCACTCTTATTCCAAAACTTTCTTTTGGTCTCCTTGTGTAGTTATTTTTTGAACATATTATTTTGATTACTTCACTTGATCTCTTTTCTCATGTAGATCTATTTGAGACCATAGATCTCATCTATTCGTGTATACTATATAAATAGATATACCTTTATTCAAATCATTCTTCCTTGCGTAGATCGCATTTATACAAGTACACAAATTTATCTTGGTGTTCTTTGTGTCTTCATTTTTCTCCCACTCTATCTTTAGAATGAATACACTAGAGATTCAAAGATAGCTTATGAGACACAAATAATGATTTTGAAGTAGAAGGAGGACTATCTCATAGGTTGACTAATTGATTTAAGGATTGATAAGTGTACTTGGTGATTGGCATTCCTTTAAGAGAGTTCAACAACTCAATATCATTTTATAATTGATCATATACAAGCCTTAAGCTTGTGGACATATAATGAATCCCATCATTATAGTTGTATATTAGATCACTTTAAATGAATGATCATATGTTTCTATGAGCAAGCGGATAAAGACGAATTTTAGAACAAGGATAAAAATGATAAAACGGGTGACTTGGGTTGCAAACCAAGCCACCATTATCCAAAATACAACCATTATCCAAAATACATTTCCATGTCGAACACGGAAATCAAAAGGTTCTAAAATCCGAAATATAAATTAAAATAAGACAATAAAAAGCCAAGCTTCATGAAAGCTACTCCTAACTTCTCGATGGTTTCTCAAGCTTGCTTTTCTTTTCTCTTGTCCTTGCTTGGTGGAGGCCCTATTTACAATAAAAAGGGGATACATTATCACAACTTTGTATCACAATACCATAGTTGAATTAGAAACATAAAAGAAAGGATAGTCATTTACCTACTGGAGTGATCTTTCCAGCTTTAATGTCACCAAGGTATTTGGAACAATTTCTTTTCCAATGTCCAACACCATTACAATAATGGCATTTATCAAGAGGACCCTTCTTGATCTTGGAGGTGCTAACTTCATAAGTCTTAGCTTTGGTGAAAGTGGGAGCTTGCTTCTTACCCTTCTTCCCATTCTTTTTGAACTTCCCCTTGCTTTTGGTGCTAATGTTAAGCACATCCTTAGGTGGGTTAACATTTAACCCCATGTCTCTTTCGGCTTGCACAAGTAACTTGTGCAACTCTTCAAGAGACATGTCCTTGTCTTGCATATTAAAATTCACCCGGAATTGAACATACGCTTTGACTTTGGACAAGGAGTGTAGAATCCAATCTACAGTGAGTTCTTTGGGGATTTCAACCTTTTGAATTTTCAAGATCTCGACTAGCTCCATCAATTTGAGCACGTGAGGGCTAACCTTTTGGCCCTCCTTAAAGTCAAGATCAAAGAATGCCGCGGCCGCCTCATATTGGACGATCCGCGGAGTTTGTGAAAACATTGTCACAAGCTTGGAGTAGATTTCATTAGCGGTGCCCATCTTAAAGGCTCTCCTTTGGAGATCCGCCTCCATCGCAAAGATCAATACATTTTTCATTGCGGCGGACTCCTTATGGTAAGCCTCATATGCTTCCCTAGTAGCGGCACTCGACCTAGCATTAGGTTCGGGTGGAGAGGCCTCGGTGAGGTAACGAAACTTGTCGTCACCTTGGGCGGCTAATCTGAGTTGGGCATCCCAATCGGAGAAATTTGACCTATTCTTTTCAAGTTTACATCGATCCATGAAGGATCGGAGTCATGAAGTATTAGTGAGAGGTGTGGCATTGGTGTTTGGAGTAGCCATTTGTTATGAGAAATAGAAGCGGTCTACAAAACAAAATATAGAAAGAATAAAACATATGTCATTTTCATAATAATACTCGTAAAATAAATTTAAATTTAAATTTAAACAAGTTTTATTGCATTTATCTAATGACCTCTACCCAACTTGATAAATGATTCCAAGACCCAAATTCATATTAATTTAGGCATCGGTAAAGCCGAAAAACAACCCTTATCAATATAACTCGGTGGATTAACCTTTTCATCGATTCTACTTTTAGAACTCTTGGTCGATAAATTTACATTAAAAATTATCTTTAGCCCGAAACACATCCGGCAACCGTCGAGAATACTTTCGTTGAGTTCAACCCAAATTTCGAATAAATGTGTCCATGATCCAAACTTACATCAACTTGGGCATCGGTAAAGCCGAAAACAACCCTCATCTTTATAAATTCGGTGGGTAGACATTTATCACCCACTTCCCCTACGTAACAAGGTTTGTACCCCGGTAAAGCCGAGTGCACTCCCTCACGAAATAGGTTTTCATGGTTTCTACTTTTTGGTAAGGCTATGTCTCATACTACAAAAAAAACTGCCTTTAGCTACAACCAAATTCCGTCGCAAAAACAATAGATTCAGTCGCTAAATGGGTGTTTGCGATGGAATATGCGACTAATTGAGTTCATTGCACAATTTAGCGAGAGGTCATGTCAATTTATTATCTATCACGTTTTAAGTGAACTAAAGCGGTGAACTACGAAAATTCTAATTGACACGGTCGATAAACTCGATTAAAATGACAATGCATGTTTTAGTTATGGCGATTCAGCGATGCATGCAACATATAAATAAAATGCAAAACATAAAATAAATCCTAGTATGACCTTCCTAAAAAAGAAAATCTAATTAACTATTACATATTCGGAAACCAACTCCATTGGTCCCTTGAACTTCGGTTATGGCAAGCATCTCGAGGTAACACCGTCTTTATGTATCGCCTTCTTGAGTGACACCGTCTTCATGGAACTCCGGAATAAATAAATTACATAACAAATTACATAATTTCCTATTATACATTTGTAATTAAAATAAAATAAATCTATTAAATTACAAAACGGTGATACGAGATCACAATAAATTACAACCGAATCGATATTCCCATACATTTCGGGTAATATCAATTAAAACTAAAGCCATACTAAGTAAAAATTACATAATTCAAAATTACATAAAATAAAATTATGACAATCATAAATAAAATACAGCATTATAATATGTATGAACATGCCCAATTTTATTCTAAATCGCCTTTAAGGAGCCAATATCGTATATTAATCGGTTTTTACGGATTTGCGTGATTCAACCTTTTAAAATCACAATAAATTACATAAATTCATATTTATGCACAAGTTAATTACCCTAACCAACTTAGGACTCAAAATTAGTCTCCACTAACTATTTGACTATAATTAACTCATATTTCTTAAAATTGTTCATTAATGGACCCAAAATTACAATAAAATGCTATAAACTTCAAATAAATCACAAAAATTTCAAATAAATTTGAAATTTGAAATTTAAACTCATGAACATTATGGAAAAATACCATTACACTCATAATGTTCAAAAAAAAACTTAGGTTAAAATTTCGAAATATTTATCGGAAAAACTATGTTGCGGTTTATCGGATTTATCAAATATAATCATAAAAACATGAGAAAAATATATTTATCAACTTTTCAATTTTAGATCTGAAATAGGTAATAAAAATCAACATGTGACGTTTTTCCTTAGTCATGGAGTATATTTTAGCAATTATTCACTAATTAAGTCACTATTTATGCTATTTTTCATCAAAAATTCATAAATCATGGATGAAGACTTCATTATAGCCTATTATTTTACACACATCTTGTAAAATTGCATGTGACAACATACTAAATTTATATGACCATATTCGAAATTTATCTCATATTAACCCATTTTTCATTTAAAATCGATTTTTATCATGAAAAATCCATATTTCGAGCATAAGAACTCCAAAAATTATGAAAATTTACAGGTCATCTAAAAATAATATATGTGAAAACATATCCAAAAACAACTGTAAAATTCGAAGATTAGCTAATTTTAGTCCGAAAATGACATTTTCATCATAAAATCACATTTTTAATGTCATTATTATGTAAGATGAACAATAAAAATCCATAAATTAACCAAAATATCCTAAATACATTTTAGGATCATAAACTTTAACATGCATAAATTATTTCGTGATATAACATAATAACACAAATTTATGAGTTTTATATGTTAATCGTATAACTCGGAAAAACTATAACCGATTTGCATGCAAACAACCAAAGCTCTTGATACCGCTTGTTAGAAATCTATATCTCATTACTAGACATATTCATATATGTGATGATTTAATTTAGTCATAAAATTAAATGTTGATCTTATGCATGCAAACAATAAAAAGAATAAGAAAGAAATCATCATCTTACATTGAAGATTTCGGATTATTTGGGCACAAGTGAGTTCTCCTACTCACTTGTTCTTGAGCTTCCTTAAGTGGATGAACAAGGATTCAAGTAGAGAATCCCTCCCAAGGATTAATACCCAAAGTAACAACTTAATAAAACTAATATTATTATTACTAGAACAATATTAATTTTGTATAAAATTGACCAAAGTATTATTTGATCTCTTAATATTTCGGCTAAGAGAAGGGAGAAAAGGAAGGATTTTTATCTCTCTAAAAACTCTTATTTTTAGATGTTTTAAAATGAATAATAATACACTAGTATTTCCATGTAGTGTATAAGGTAAATTATAGAGCAAAAGACCCTTGGCCTTGCTCTTGAAAAATCGGGTAAGGGGGAGGAAGAAGGGTCAATGCATGCACAAAGTTGTCTTCACAAGAACAAGTAGGGTTGCATGGCTAGGTTTAGGAAGAAATGATTATGTTTACCACTAACATAATCAACATAATATATTCCTAATATCACCCCTAATTTCGGTCATTATAGATAAAATGGACTCCATTTTATTTTTGTCAATTTGTCACATGTCACATGTCACATAAAATTGTTATGTATTTTTAACATATTAAAAATCAACGTATTAATAAAAATACGTCATATACAAAATCGACTTAGTAATTCATAATTACTTGTACCAAAATATTTTACCAATTATAAATCACAACATCTTGTATTTATAATAATTTATTCATTCAAATGCAATTGTTTCCTTAAACAATAATTTCATCTAAGTAATAAAATAATTCGATTACTTAGACCGTATGTTATTTAATCAAGTTACAGTGAGACACGTAAATATTACTTCCAAAATCGTCCGTCAATTTTAAGTAATTTAATTGACCCGTATCGTCATACGATCAATTAAATGATCAATTAAGAGTGTTACTCTTTAGGTATGACCTAAGGGGATCAACTGGTCACCACCGTCTCACGACAGTAATGTCAAACTCTAGTCAGCCAATCATTACCGATATGTGTGGACCAGTTGACAGTAAAATATTACTTCCCAAATGTATTCTTTAAAATGAGACTTCAACATGTGATCATCATGATTAACAGTTGTGATCGCATTATTGTCGGAGGACTGTACCCGTGAAAATCATCAAGAATGTATCATGAAAAATTGATGTGCAAACTGATCATAATTAATGAAATATTACGATTAACCATCCCATGACCGTAACCCTAAACGTTTAATAAGAGGTACCCTGTAGAAATCTTTGAAACATAAGGATAGCACTACGTAGTAAGGTAAGAGTAATATCATAGTCCATACCTTCGAAATACTTCCATCATCCTCAGCAGCCTGACGATCAAAATCCGAACACCCTGGTTGCGTTTTCGTCGGTAATAATTCCATCTATTTTTTCACTTTTTTTTTTTTTTTGTTTTCAGATTGATCTATGATTCGAACTAATGATGCTTTTATATTTGGTTTTGGGTAAATATCTTGCAATTAGGAAATATGTGTAATATGTCGAAAAACCGTTATTATATTTGATAACTTCAATAGAATAACACCCCACATCGTCAATCAAATATTTAGGGAAAATTCACATACGGAGTAAAATTAATGGGAATAATCCAACGTATTGGCCGTATTCCACTGTTAATCCACTATATGTTTAATCCCACAATAAACTCAAGTATTGACCCATTTGTAATTGCCTAAACTTGGTGGAAGGACAACCTGCCCAACCGGTTGAAAACTAATTTTCCCCTTTTATTATCATCAAAACCCCCATTTCTTCAATTATCGTTTTCATTTCATCTTCATCAATTACCCCCACCCTTTCACTTACCCATTTAACCCTAACTATGTTTAATCCCTAATCCGTGATCATCAGTCCTTCTCTTGCACGCCATCATCTCTTTCATCATCCTTGTCTTGCACGCCATTGTCATACCTGATTATGACAACCTCAAAGGTAATTTCTCCATTTTTACTGTTTATTTGTAAAGTATTGAGCTTTGTTGATTTTAATTTGTGTTATTGATTGTTTTCTGTTTAATTGATAATATTTAGGCAAATCCCTGGCAACATGTTACTCTGAAACTATTTTATGGGGGAACCTTTAAAATGAATGAGAATGGTAGTTTGAGTTATCTGGGTAGGATGAGTAAGACTATAGGAGTTGAGAAAGATGAATTTTGTTGGTTTACTTTGTTTGAAGAAGCTGAGAAATGTGGGAACTTTAGAAGGAATGTTGATGGCATATATTATTTGAACCCTAATACTGGTTTTCAGAGGTGTTTAGATGATAGAGATGCTCAATTAATGTGCGAAATTGCAGAGCATGATAGAGTGGTAAATGCTTATCTTGTGGGTGATGTTGATTTGGCTAAGTTAGCTGAACTTATAGAGGAGTTAAGGCAGCCTGAGGTGGTACATGTTCCTCAAAAAATGGTCCCTAGAAGAAAGGTAGAAGTCAGAAGAAAGGTAGAAGTCAACAATAAGGAAAGTAAGACTTCTAAAAAGGAGGGACCACAAATTACCCCTAAAAAAAGCCCTCTTCTCTGTGAAAACCTAAAAGATTCCTCTATTAAAGAAAGAGAAAAGAGTAAAAGCCACCAACTTCATACAGCCTCATCAATTACTTCATTAAAAACAACTCACAAAACTTCTCCTCCAAAAAAAAATCCAACTGTTACTCCTGCTCCTTTAAGAACATCACCAAGGTTTACCTTGAAAACAAATGTTGATGTTGTTGATAAGGGCTCTTATGATTTTAATGACATAACCATAGCTGATGTATACACTGAATATGACGAGTTTCATGAAGAAGAAGATGATGTTTCTGACCCTGGGTATGAGCCTGACTTAGAAGAGGGTGATGAATTTGAGGAGGATGAGGAATTTGAGGAGGATGAGTTAAACACAAACGAGGTGGACTTTGCAGCTGAAGATTTGAATGAGCAAGGTGAGGATTTTAATGAGGTTTTGGAGCAGTTAATTGAGAAAGACATTGCATCTGATGATGCCTCAAATGATGAAGAAGCAATTGAAGCAAGAAAAAAGTTGAGAGATTGGAATGCTAAGGCTGTAAAAATTGCACATGACCTGCAAGTAGAAGCTGAATCTAGATTATTGAGTGGTCAAGCTACAGATAAGGTTGTAGTGGGTAATGATCAAAGGGAGGGTTTTAATAGTGACTATGATGAAAGTGGAGATGAAATCCTAACTCCAGGAGAAAGTGAGGAAGAGTCTATACCTGGACATAGGAGCAGATCTAGTATACCTACTGTGAATGAAAGATCTGATTTCACTAAGCTGAAATGGTCTGTAGGGATTAGGTTTCCAAATAGAGAAATCTTCAGGGATTGTGTGGTTAGGTATGCAGTAGCTCAGGGTAGGAATCTTACATTTGATGTTAGTGATAAGGGGAGAGGAAAGAGGCTTAAAGTAAGGTGTATTCTAGGTTGTCCATTTAAATTGTATGGAAGCTGGGATAACAGCTTAGCTACTTTCATTGTGAAAACTGTGGACCCTGAACACACATGCAATAGAACTATGGAGAGCAATAGGCAGTTAAAGAGCACATGGTTAGCTAAGCAATTTTTGGAGGTCTTCAAGGCAAGACCTCATTGGCCAGCAGCTGACATAATTGAGACTGTCAGAAGAGCTTACAAGGTTATAATCAAGAGGGGTTATGCATACAAAGTAAAATACCATGCTCATAGAATGCTACATGGTTCAATGAAAGAGCATTACAGTAAATTGGGTGGGTATATTGCAGCTCTCAGTCAGGGAAATCCAAGTAGTTTCTTCACTCTGGTAACAAAACCTGCAATTAGACCTAACCCTCCTGTATTCCAGAGATTCTTTTTATGTTTTGATGGTTTGAAGCAAGGCTGGCTGTTGGGTTGTAGAAAAATATTGTGTGTTGATGCTTGTTTCTTAAAGACATTCTTGGGTGGTCAATTGATTACTGCTGTTGGGAGAGATGCCAATGAACAGATGTTCCCATTGGCATGGGCTGTTGTTGAGGGGGAGAACAATGACAGTTACCAATGGTTCTTTCAAGAACTGAAAAAATGCTTGGGTGAGGAAAGTGGTGAAGGCTGGACATTTATATCTGATGAACACCAGGTAAACAACTATCCTTACTTTCTGTTTTGTATTTTGTATCTTTTAGGTTCTTTCTATGAAAAAATTACATTTTGGCATGTTAATTCATTGTAGAGTATATTGACCATGGTGGCCAAGGAATTTCCAATGGCTGAGCACAGACATTGTGCTAGACACATTTTTGCCAACTGGCACAAGTCCTTTAGGGGAGATGAAATGAAAATGATATTTTGGGGGTGTGCTAAAGCATACAATGAACCTGACTTTGAGGATGGGATAGCTTCTATGAGAGAAGTGGATCCCAAGGCTGCTGATGCATTCTTAGCCTACAACCCCAAACTGTTTTGTAGAGCATTTATCTCCACTCAATCAAAAACTGATGTGATAGTCAATAACATGGCAGAGACATTCAATGCTTATATTATAAGTGCTCGTACCAAGCATCTTATATACATGCTGGAGGATATTAGGGTGGCTTTGATGCAAAGATTAGTCAAGAAGAAAGCAGAAATGGAGAAAAAATGTACATTGGTGTGTCCTAGGGTACAAGATAGACTAGAGAAGGAGAAAGAACTTGCAGCATTATGCACTCCTCTGCCATCAAGTCCTACTGTGTACCAGGTTAAGTTTGGTATTGATTCATTAACTGTTGATCTAGAGGCTAGGACATGTACTTGTAGAAAGTGGGATTTGACTGGCATCCCCTGTGCTCATGCTATTTCTGCCATATTTGACATCTATGGAAAAGCTGAGGACTATGTTCATGATTATTACAAAAAGGAGACCTACCTTAAGATATACAGTGCATCAATTAGTCCCTGCACAGGTGAAAGACACTGGCCCAAGGTTGACCAACCCTTAAACCCTCCATCAATAAAAGTGGGTCCAGGCAGACCTAGGAAAAATAGGAGAAAGGATCCATTTGAAGATCCCAAAAATAAGGGGAAATTGACTAGGCATGGAATGGAGATGACTTGTTCAATTTGCAAGTCTACAAAGCATAACAAGAGGAAATGCCCTGATAAAGATCACAATGCTATTTCAACTGCTCAGCCAGCTAAGAGAGGAAGGGGGAGACCTAGAGCTGCTCATAACATACCATCTGCTACTGAGTCAGCTACTGAAGCACACCACCATATGACTGCTCAACCAACAAGGTTAGGAAGAAATGGCAGGGTTATCAATAGTGGCAGAGGTGGAAGGGGTGGCAGAGGTGACACAAGTGGAAGGGGTGGCAGAGGTGGCAGAGGTGGCAGAGGTGGTCTGGGTGGCAGAGGAAGGGTAAGTTAGTTTATTGAAAAAACAGTAGTTGATTTCGCATATTTAATGAAAATATGATGATAATTGCTATGTTTTGATTGTTTGTTGCAGGTACCACAAGGATTTGGCATCCTATTTGATAATCAAGGAAACACTTTTATCGATGTGAGTTGATTTTAAACTCAATCTGTTAATTTACAAATGTAGGATTTGACTGCATGAGCTTTGATGTTTACTGATATGCGCCCATTTACAGCCTCCTAGGAACATGCGTTCTATTCACCAACAAGAGGCAACAACAAGCTACCCATCAACACAAGCTTCTGTCAACCAAAATGAATGAAGAAATCTAGTATTTTGATAATCAAGGCTGGTTGTAGTTGTATTTTGACAGTTGATGTCATTTTGAACCTGTTTATGTAATGGCAAACTCATGAAGCTTGATTGTAATGTAACCTAATTTGAATGCTTTTGGAAACTTTGGTTCATTTTGAACTTATTTATGTAATAGTAAGATGAATTGTGACAATTTGAATGCTTTTGGAAACTTATGCAATGGAAATTTCTGAAAAATAAGAAGCATTTCATTAAGAATCTAAGCTTGGAAGCCTTTTGTTACACTGCGTTTTTTTACATATTGAGCATCCAACATATTGCAAAAAAACACCAAGATAAGACTAATCCTATCAGAGCACTCTTCTCCCCCCTACTATGCTTTTTTACTTCAATTTTCAATTGTAACACTTATTCTTCAATTTATCCTTCTTCATCTTCATTTTCTTCAGTTCTTCTTCAAGACAGTTTTGATGAAAATGACTACCATCTGATGACACCTCCTTCATCAATGCAAAAAATCCGCATTTATTATGCTACAATAATCCATGAACCAAAATCAAATTAGTTTCTTAAATCGATTTAGGGTTTACATTAAATTAGGGTTTTCAAAATCAAATTAGTTTTTAAATCAAATTATTTCACTTACTGGCCATAAGGGACATCCATAGAACATCCTTCCTGCATTTGCTCCCTTGCTTACAGTGCGTATGACTGCCTTCAAATTGTGATGGCATCTCACCTCGGTTGAGCAATTAGAAGACCATGAATTTGAGGAGGATCCACAATTCATTTGAAAAGAGTGAAATAGAAGAAATAAAGAAGAAGAATTAAAGAAGAAGAACACAGGAGTAGAAAAAAAAAAAGAAGAAGAATAAGAAGAAGAAGTAAGGACCGTTGAAGAAGAAGAAGATATAAGAAGAAGAAAGAATCTGGGCCCCACTTGTTGTTTTACCGGAAACAACAAGTGAAAATTAGACCAAGTTTAGGCAATTACAAGTGGGTCAATACTTGGGTTTATTGTGGGATTAAACATAATGTGGATTAACAGTGAAATACGGCTAATAGGTTGGATTATTCCCATTAATTTTTCCTATATTTTATGAACGGAAATACTATAACAGAATAATTCCTTAAAAATTTTGATCTCCGAATCAATCAAGCAAAAATAAAGAGAAAACTAGACCACCTACAATATAACCTTATTATTAATGGACCCGTCTTCTAAGATCTTGAATGTAATTTCCCCATCAACAACAACAAATCTCATTGAAGACGGACGATTGTGACGGATACCATTTTCTCTCACAAATGACCCTTGAGAGGTGAGTGGGGAAGCACATGGGAGGTGCCCCACCTTGTCCCCTCTCCCTTTTTGTGAGAGGTCTTCAGCTTGTGACGGGATTAGCCCGTCACAAGCAAGACGCTTTGCATCAACAAACTCGTTTCGCAAACTGAATTCCTTTAACCTTGTAACTTATTCAAGACGATAAATTAACAAGACATAGGAGGAAGAACGTTGGATTTATAACCACGACCCTCCTCCTCCTGATCCAAACCCGACCCAAAAACACCAGATGTAAACGCCAAAAACCCTAGTGCGTGACCCGCCACCGCAACGATAAAAACACCCACATTAAACGACATAACAACCAACATAACAAAATACGCGAGACACATGCGTATAGCATGAAGAACCGTCAATAACACCCCCGCAACAACTTTATTGTCCGTCACCCGATTAACCACCCTAGTAGGTGAGATCCACTCGACTAAAAAAGCGAGTAGGAACACGAAGAAAAGCGATAGCACACGTACATGCCCGTACTACTGCCCGGCCAACCCGTAAACAAGATTTCCGCTTCATTTCCCCAATAAAAACTCATGTGCATCATCATCATCATCTTATGTTTACGTGGCATGGGCATGGATGATATATTGGGTGATCAATGGCTCCATTGATTCATGAGTTTTACAAATGGGAAGGGAAACAGTTGCATAGTCGGTTAATTAGAAGTGGGTTTTGTTCGGATTTGTTTGTCTCGACGTCGATGGTGGATATGTATGCTAAAGTGTGTGATATGGGGTCTGCACGGAAGCTGTTTGATGAAAATTTATACATACATGAAATCGATTTTTCTTACGAGAAAGGCATATAACTTCTAAGATATGTACGATATTACATGATGAATTTAGGGAATTGGTTGTTTGTGTTATCTTTTGACAAGCTAGCACATATTTTGATAACGGCAAAAACTAAATTGCTTGACGGAGTGAAATGAGTCCCTAAACTATAAAATATAAACGCTCGGGTCCTTGTTGGAAAAAAAACCCAAAGTTGGGTCCCCAATCTTACCCTTTACTCCAAAATCAAATATGTATAAAACAAAACTTAAAACATAAATATCGACAGAGTATAAGGGAGAACGAAGGGTAAGGTTTAGGTGAACTTAAAGTAAATCAATCTCAAAAAAAAAAAAAAAAAAAAAAAATTAGTGGAAAAAGATGGAATTACAGACGACGACGCAACCACAGGTATGTACTATGATATTACTCTTAGATAATCTGAAAAAACAACCCTAATTTATGATTGGTAAGTTTGATAATTGGGGTTAGTTTTCAGATGAAAATTTATACATACATAGAAAAGCGCTTAATTCTTCATCGATTGGTGTTATTAAACCGCATAGATAGAAAACCCTTTATTTCATTAACCCTAATTTAAACAATCAGAGCAGCCAAATTTGATGATTGGTAAGTTTGATAATTGGGGCTATGTTTCAGACTGTATACACAGAAAAGCCGTTTATAGGGAGTGAAGATGATGAAAAGTTTGATCCGCTTTATGAACAATTTTACGGTCAGCCATTTCTTCACTATCTGCGTAGTCGGTATATTCCCTATTCTATTCCTGCCTATTTCAAGGTCAGTCCAATCCCCCCTTCTTTTTTTGAATTGTTAAACATCAGATAATTAATTGTTTTTTATTATTGATTATCTACTTGTTAATTAATAGCGTGATCATCCATGTGATCATTTGCTTATGGACATTCTGGGCAACTTGCATCTTCCACCTCCACTAGAAGACGAGGCTGAGTATGTTGAAGAACAACTTATTAAATCACTAACGAAAGAGGTTGTGACTGAATTAATCTGGAAAGATACGCGCTCGATGACATATACATGGAACCGTAAAGATTTGAAACATCTCTATACCGCCATGATCGAATCAGCCGCTCATCTCGTTTATTTTCTTCATCCCCGGGATGAGTTATATAGGATGGGTCGTTGTCCTGACTTGCAATACGAGTTAGATCAGCTCTGGGCCAAACTTCGAGAAGAGGTTTTACTTTTTTTTATATAATCTTTTTTATATGATGCAAGGTTAACTAATTCGCTCGACCCCTCCGAATTGCGAATTAATTCACAATTCGCTTTCCTCTTAATTCGTTCCAATTCGTTTTTAATTCGCTCAGATGAGCGAATTATATGATTTTGCTAAAAACCAAAAAAAATAAGAAAAAAATAAAGTATATGCAATACCTGATTCACTATTGTAGATTTAGCTTTAGTTTGATTTTGATTTCGGACCTAGAGTATGATTTTTCTTTAGCTTTGATGATGTAAAAGGATAATTGTGAATTTGTGATGGAGGGTGATGATGGAGGTTCAAGGAGGGAGATGAGTTCGCCATTGATGAAGAAATGAAGAAGCAGTAGATATTTTTGGTTTTGTCGAAGAAGAGTGCTTTTTAATTTCTCTATGGCCTTTAGATATTCTTCCCCGATATTTTAATAAGTGTTTTGTCCATGAGTTCCTCCTCGGAAATTGTGTTTTTTGAGTTCCTAATGGAGCTTTTTTGTTTAAAAATTCAAATACAGCTATACATTTTTTTAATTATGTGAATGTGAATTGAGAATTGCTCATTACGAGAAATTTATTAGTTACATCATTTTTAAAACTAAATACAATCAAATTTAAAGTTCAAAAATTTTCACAATACAATTTGTTTGAGACCAGTCGGTTTTTAAAATTCTAAAATAATATTTTTCTAAAATTAATTTTTATTTTTATTTTATTCATTTTATACATTAGGTGAATCGATTCGAATTAGCGAATTATGATTGCTAAAGACGAATCGGATTCGACGAATTATCAAATTATATAGTAATAGAATTAGTCAGCGAATTGAATTCGCTAAATTGAGCGAATCGCGAATTAGAATTTTACGAAAGTGAATCGACCGAATTATGAATCCGGTACCTGATATGATGTCATTTCTTGAATGCAAGGCCGCCCTCTTGATGCAGTGGGCATTAGTTGTCGAACTAACATCGACAAACAACTACCACTTGGTTACGGAGGAATTTATTGCTGACATGCTCTTTGTAAGTCTCTTCAATTTTGCCACTTTATGTTGTTCGATTCATGATTTAATATGGAGTCTATCTAACCGGTTAATGTTATTTCGTACAGGACTACCCCTTCTCCACACGTTCTAGACAAAAAAGTCTTTTCTTACCCATTTTTCCGGTATGTGTTTGTGAAATATTTTGTTCTTCTTTCTTCTCCTATCATTTGTATTTAAAAGAATACAAATGTATTATCTTTGCTTATGAATTCTTCTTTTTACTCTCTAGGTTGTTGCGGAAAAGGATAAGGTAATGCTGTTGTTACCCTTCTGTTTTGTACCTTGTATTCATCTTTAATGACTATGTTTAAATTTTTTATTTGTTTACTTTTGTGTATGTAGGATAAACTTTATAAGGACATTGCCGAGGTAGTCAAAGACTTGGAACAACCTCCGTTAAAGGTAGAATTCTTTTATCATTATGGATCAGTTATTTATCATGACTAGATGATTAAGTGTTCATTAAAACAAATTAGGATTACTTCATATGAATAATCCATACTAATACCCATCTTCTCAAAATAATCCGAACTATGTTTTAACCTAAAACAAACTCAACTTTTAACACTCTCTTCTCAAAACACACTAACTTAATCTTGACCCGCTACATCAAGTTAGGATGACCTGTTGTATCAAAATAGCTTCTCCCACCCGTCTATACTGCTTCCCCCACAAAACTACAACCACCACCATAATTCCTCACCCATTTCGCCATCACAATCCACCGTACATCATCCCTACCCTAACATGACCACCACCACTGTCACCCATACGGCAGAGCCTCTGCCACCATCGAACCACCACCCTCAGCCCCTTTTCCGCGCCGTCATCATCGAATAATCACACTCCATGTGCACCATCATCGAATCTCCCACCCCCCCTTTTGTTTTTCATTGCCTCTTGCAGCGCCATCACCCTCACCCTCACCGCCACTCCTACGCACGTCACCCTAGCCAACGCACCATCGACTCTAAAGTCTAAACACTAATACTGAAGCTAAAACTAAAGATGCAAAAAAAAAAAAAAACGCAATATCTTGACCCAGTGTGTTTGGTTGACAATTAGAGGGAAAGGGAATTATTAACCTAAAAGCCAACATCCACCACCATTACCCACCACCTACCACCATTAGCTACACCGGCACCACCACAAGTAGCGGCGTCGGTGATCTTCCTCACGGTACCCCACGGCGAACCTCCTCACCGCGCCTCACGCGCTCAATAAACACCACAATCCCGACCCCAAACACCTTATTCATTCTAAAAAATCCACCACAACCCTTCGAAAACCCCTCCCCCTCCCTTTAAAACACCAGATATGGTGTGGCCGGCGTCGGGCGGTTGCAGTGGTGTGGCCGAGGAAGGTGTTGGTGGTGGTTGGTGGGGTGGGAGAGTTATTGAAGGTGTTGGTGTAGTGTTTAGTGGTTGAGGATATGGGGTAGCGTGGACAGGCGGCGTCGCTGGTGGCGGTTGTGTCGGTGTGGTGGGTGTAGGATGTAGGTGGCAGTGGTTGACGGTGTGGGAGGGTGTGGTGGGTGTTGGTGGGAGTGGTGGAAATAGGGAGTAGGAGGAAGAAGGGGTTATGGGGTTATGGGCTTACCCGGGGGGATGAGTATGAATAAGAATGGTTTTGGAGGTAGGGGGTATGGGTTACCTTTTCTATGTGACAAACAAACAACAACAAAAGGAATCAACCATTTTTATTCTCTTTCCCTTTCCTTATTCCCCCGAACCAAACACCCCCTTATTTTTTTCTCAAATCTTTACCTACTCCTACATACAATTTCTGAATAATTCTCAAAAGAAGTACTCATATTTTTTTCTCAAATCTTTACCAATTGCTTACTGGCTACTGGTACATACAATGTCTCAACTTTAATGGATTTATTATGTCTAATTAACCCTCCTCCTGCTTCAACATCACAGCTATAATATTCATCATCAAATATTATCAAATCCATCATCCATGATTTTTTGGGGTAAATTTTTCTGGGCAAATACTACCAAGTCAAGCACAGTACATGAATCTTGTGCATAATGGTAAAATTTAGCAGGAACCCAGATGATAATTATAAGAAAATTGAAGCGAGAATAGTAGTTGCAGATTTGTATTGCTTTGATGAACTCAATTGATACGGTTTTTTTGGTTTATGGGGTCAACTTAGCGTGGAAGAAAATGATGGTAAATAACTTGTGTAACCAAGAAACTAGTACGGACTCTCGATCTTACAGGTAATTCGCTTTTGCTCTACCATCCATGGTAAGCAGCATGAAATCGTGTGATTGGTGAGGATGTTGGTGGTGCCGTTAGTGGTTGATTGTGGCCGATGGTTTGACGTTTGAGTAAGTGGGAGTGGAAGGTAAATAATTAAGGGAGAGGGAGTGTGTTAACTAAAAAAAACAAAAATAAAAAATAAAGGTACGTTAATTGGCTAAACAGGTAGCCAATTAGTCAGATTGTTACGAGAAGGGGGAGGTAGTAGTATGGTTTATTGTGAGTTAAAATAAAGTTTGGATTATTATGGGAAGACGGCCTATAGTTTGGATTATTCAATGAATTAACCCAACAAATTATTATTATTATTTTGCTAACACTTTGTAAATTCTCTTCTTGTACAGCCTGATGAATATACACATTGGATGATGACGTTTCTCAGAGGAAACGCTTTCGATGTTGAGTTAAATATCCTGAGTAAAATTATGGATGATAGAAACAAATTGCCTATATGCTTCCATGAACCTCTCTACTCGTTGCTCCATCAACTGCTGAATACCGCTAAGATCAGGGTATGTCTTCTTGCTAATAAGTGTGATGCACCACTGCAAAAACCATATACCTCTTTAAACTCTTTTAGATGATATGTTCTATTCTTGTATTACAGTTGAAGCAAAAGCTGTTGAATGTGGTGCAGCCTTTGCTTGACATATGCCAGCCTGTGCATCATGAGACGTCTTGTGTAATAATTGAAATAGTCGAAGTTGCTGAGCTTCGTCGTATAGCTGCAGGGAATCGGTTTATTGGCCGGAGCCATCTAATTTGGGCCTTCTATAAATTGGGATATGGTAAGAATACTAATGCTCTTATACAATTGGCCAACTAGCTTGACCCTTAGTTTGTTCGATATTTTTCCATTTAGTAATTTCGTTTTGTACACACAGCACTCCCTCTTCAAATCAGGAGATCCGTACAGCTTGACACCCCAGATGAAAGCCATCCACCTTACCATATTTATATGGCTGCGGCAAAGTTGGCCGTTATGTCAGGTATGTTCCCTGCCTTCATTGTTTAAGCCATCCACCTTACCATATTTAAGCACCTCAGTAAATTGAAATCCGTCTCATTTCATAAACCAAAAGTTCCCAATACTTTTCCGCTATTTCCGATCTAAAACACCATGACCCATAAACTCGGTTAATGAGTATTTGTATTTTCTGAATTTTGGGTTTTGGAATTTGTTGTGTTGTTTTTAATATGAGAATGAAGATGAGGTATATGTTGGATTATTCCCATAAAATAATCCATGTTATCTTTCGTCTACAGGGGACAAGTGTGCCAAACTTTTGCACTTTATTTTTGCCGTCATTCACTCGAAAGATATTGGCTTTGATGGGCAGGGGATAACTAATTTATATCTAGATTTCGAATTATTCGAGAAAGGTATGCAACTTTCGATTCTAGATGCTGCTTTTCCATAATTTAAGAAAGCCTTGTGATAATTTTTATTGTTTTGCATACGTAGCTTGTGAGGAAATGGAGAATGAAATTGAGCCCAAACATACTGTAACTGTGAGGCCTTGTCGCGTTGTTGACGCTATCATCCAAGACACAAGGGAACGGTATAATATTTGATAATTCAAGGGATGATATGCTTGATAAAGAGGATTCGGAGAATAGCAAATCATAAGGTGAGGATTCGGAGAATAGCAAATCATAAGGTGACATGGAGTTCGAGATTTGTCGAAATTATAATAGATTTATGATAAAATATGTCTTATTAAATATTCGAAGGAGCTTTCGTGTGTATTGTTGTTATCAATAATGTACTCTAATGGATTAGATCGTTTTTAAGTATATATATACGCTTATAACTTAACTCGCTACTTAAGTTCCGAACTTGTCGACTGTAAAATTAATTTTAAGTCCCATAAAAGATCTTACTTGTAAACGACCGGATTCGAAATTGGTTTTATAGTAAACTAACTTCTGGCACAAGAATTTGTTGTAACAAGAATTCAAACCCAAGGCCTATTATTCACTATATACCTTCATCTTAACCATTACTAAGGTATAAGTAGTTGAAATGTCCCGATAAAGCCCTAATTTAGACTAGAACCTTTGAAACGGAAAGGTAATGGAGCAATTCAAAAGAACGGAAATCAAAGCGTTCCTCAAACAGGTTCGTAGTTGTTTAAATTGTTAATGGATTGATCATTAATGAACTTGAAAATAAATTTTTGAATCGCGTAAGCTCGTGACTTGCTTTATTAGCATTATTATGGGCATGTTTGGACTTGCTTTCAAAAAACTGTTTTTGCTTTTAGAAATGAGCTTTTTAATGAGTTACTTCTCGATAAAATTGTTGGTGTTTGGCCTAACATATTACAAAAAAATGATTTCTCAACAAAACTTTTTACATAAACGGGTGAAAAATGAAAATTTTTGTTGAAAGTATATCAAGATGGGTCTCGATTTGTAGAGAATGAAAAAATATGAATGAATAAGTATTAATTTTATTCTTTTTTGACATGTTTACCGCATACAATTTGTCATTTATGTATTAAAAATCTTTAAGATAAATAAAAGTAAAAGCTGGAAGCACCAAATTGGTGCTTCTACTTGTGGCTCTCAAAATTGGCTTTTGTGCTTAAAAGAAGTTGTTTTAGCTTATTCAAAATTGATTGTTTGGCCTAGTTTGTACTTATTTAGTGAAAAAAACACTTCTAAAAGTCGGGCCAAACAGCACCTATATTTGATAACTTCAATAGAATAACACCCTACATCGCCAATTCAATATTTAGGGAAAATTCACATATATTTTATGAACGAAAATACTGTAACCAAATACTTCCTTACAAATTTTAATCTCCGAATCAATCAACCAAATAGAAATAGAAAACTAGACAACCTACAATTTGGTATGGTGACATTGTGGACCCATCTTGAATGTAATTTCTCAATCAACAACTCGGTTCGCAAACTAAATTCCTTTAACCTTGTAACTTATTCAAGACGATAAATCAACAAGACATAGGAGGAAGAACTTTGGATTTATAACCACGACCCTCCTCCTCCTGATCCAAACCCGACCCAAAAACCCCAGATGTAAACGCCAAAAACCCTAGCGCGTGACCCACCACCGCAACAATAAAAATCCCTACATTAAACGACATAACAGCCAACATAACAAAATACGCGAGACCCATGCGTATCGCATGAAGAACAGTCAATAACACTCCCGCAACAACGTTATTGTCCGTCACCCGATTAACCACCCTAGTGCGTGAGATCCACTCGACTAAAAACGCGAGTAGGAACACGAAAAATAGTGATAGCACGTACATGCCCGTACTACTGCCCGGCCAACCCGTAAACAAGATTTCCGCTTCATTTCCCCAATAAAAACTCATGTGCATCATCATCCTATGTTTACGTGGCATGCCCATTGATGATGATGACGACGATGGTGGCGAAGCCGCCATGCCGTGACCATTGCCATGATCCATCATTCCATCCATTTGATATTTTTGACAAATGTCGCGATTCTAATGAATACGATATTATAAAAAAAATGTGATCGTTTTTTTATATTTTGATTTGAAGTGTTTGACAAGAAGATTAAGATGGGTGTATATATATATGATATATAATTATATAAATGTAGTACAAGAAATTTATGGAAATTAATTACTATTAGTTTTATTTGTACTTGAAAAAATAAATAAATGTACTACGACTAGGTTGTAATTTGTGAAATTGTACTACACGTTTAGGGATAATACAATTCTGTTGATAAGTTTGTTGGTTTGTTTTTAACGTTTACAAATTCTTAAGCACGGAGATATTCGTTTTATAGTTAAAATGAATCACTTGTATATATAGATAAAGAAAAAAGAAAAATAAATATCTAGTGTTAATAAAATTTTAAATCTAAGTAATATAGTACTAATATATACTTGACACGTTTTAAATAACTCCGTCTTGAGGGAAACTAACTATTTAATTTTTAGGTTGCATGAAACAATAAGTCTTATAGACGGTCTGAAATAAGACGGACCAAATGTCACCATTGTTTTATAGAATGTTACCATTTAATGATGGTTCTGAACTAAAGTTGTCACGTTTTACCCTGAAAATAATGGTAACATTTTATCTAAAAATAGTAACATTTTATCATAAAAAGGCTATATTTGGTCCCGTGTTATTTCAGACGAAAAATAGCCCGTCTGAAATAAGAATTTGCGTAGACGAAAATTGTGGGCGTTAAATTAGCAGCCATAGAGTTTATGTGCAAAATGTCCACAATATACGGCCATGGAAGTTTGGCATGCAATATGTGCACCTTAATACAAGTAATATGGTTTTAACTTCTAACTGAACCGCGAATACGTGAATATATTAGATTATTATAAGGCATTTGATGATTACTGATAAGCGTTTTTATCTCTTAAATTAGTGGTGGCGGGTTTTATCCGTAACACTTACGAAAAAATAAAATCTTAATTCAGGAGAATTTAATGTAATCGACTAATCGATACTGGAAAATGAGATCGTCTCGATCTCCTAGAGCATGTAGGTACGGTAGTATACTCCTAAGTCCTAAACACCGTCACAAATAAACACACAGAGACGAACAAATCCTTTACAAATAAGAGACGGTTTTGTGAAAACTTTTCTTTCGGGTTTTAGTAAAAACTACGAATTAATTGTAGAAACTATTAATCATTTGTTGACGGGTTAATAACCAACGATTACAAAACAAGTGATCATCATATTCAAGTTCAATACAATGAGTGTGTAAGTAGTATGGTGTAAGCTATTGAGATGACCCGATAAAACCCTAATTTAATTTAGACCGAAACCTTTTGACGTAAATTTAATTAGTCAAAAGAACAGGCCTATAACTCTAAGTAGCTAAACGGGACAATATGAATATAGGTAGCTATTAGCTAGAGTTACTAACAAAAACAACAAGATTAGCGTTTGTCTAATTGATCACCAATAATGGACTCAAATTTTGAAATCACGCAAATTGAATGGAAAATCGAGAGTTTTTTTATTAGCGTAATTTATATTTAGGTAAAATTCACATATATTTTGTGTGCAACGGAATACTACTTTAACTCGTAATCAATCAATCAATCAATCAACCAGATAGAAATAGAACACTACACCATCTACAATATTGTATGGTGACGATAACCTTGAAATAAATGGACCGAACCGGACTCGTACAAACTTGATTGAAATTTCAAGAGGGGAGATTGTAGGCTATCGCGTACACTCGAGGGTTTATCCAATGCGCGTTAAAGGCAGCGGTTGCAGATTCCTCGTTACCAAAAAAAAAAAAAAAAAAAAAGAATATTGCAATCAATAACAATACATGAACAACTGGGATCGCAAATTCAAATCATTCACCCTTACTTGTAACTCATTCAACACGAATTAATTAACAAGTCAAAGGAGGAAGAACCGAGGGTTTATAACCCCGGTCCTCCTCCTCCTGATCCAAACCCGACCCAAAAGCCCCAGACGTAAACACCAAAAACCCTAGCGCGTGACCCACCACCGCGACAATAAAAACACCCACATTAAACGACATAACAGCCAACATAACAAAATACGCGAGACACATGCGTATCGCATGAAGAACAGTCAATAACACCCCCGCAACAACTTTATTGTCCGTCACCCGATTAACCACCCTAGTGCGTGAAATCCACTCGACTAAAAAAGCGAGTAGGAACACGACGAAAAGTGAAAGCACGTACATGCCCGTACTACTGCCCGGCCAGCCCGTAAACAAGATTTCCGCTTCATGTCCCCAATAAAAACTCATGTGCATCATCATCATACTATGTTTAGGTTGCATGCCCATAGATGATGGTGATGGTGGTGAAGCCATGCCGTGGCCATTGCCATGATCCATCATTCCATCCATACGATATTTTTGACAAATGTCGCGATTCTAATGAATACGATAATATCAACTCCGTATCGATTATCGAACAATTGATATGGTTCTTTTTATTTTGGATGTGTTTATTGTGGAAATATAATGAGGGTGTATATATATTATTTATAATTGGATAAATGTATGTAGTACAAGGAATTTATGAAAATTAATTTATTATGGAGGTTGTATTTGTGGAAAAATGTTGTACTACACATTTTGTGAATTGTGATAGTACAGTTTTAATGATCATATACTTCATGGAGGTGTATTAAATGCTAGGTGACCTATTTTAGAAAGAAATTGTCAGCAATAAATTATTAGTAGAATTATTTTGCAAAATGTCAACAAATTGTCCGGCCATGGAGGTTTGACATGCAACTATGTGCACCCTAATTAGATGTATTTTGGCGTAAAGAGTCACAAAGTCGATTTTAATGTTGATGGAATTTGAATTCAGGTTATGACTTATGAGCATCATCTCTTGTGGCTTTACTAACTAAGTTAATACATCTGGAGTTTGAATGTAATAGGACATAAGGTATTTATTCCGTAAAGGCGTTCTAATATCAAGGGTAGGGGATTTCGAACTTAGGACCTATTGTCCACTATACTTTTATCATAATCACTCAATTAAGACCGGTACTTCTTTGGTATAAAGCATTTATTTAGTGACACGGTATTACTCCATTTTATTTTATTTTGGTCTAAAGGAGGGTGTCCACCGTTAATAGTGTATAATCCTCTCGTCGTGGGTGCTCTCGGTCACGAAGAGATAAACGGCTGGCTAAAGAGTTTGCTCCATTCTCATGGTCAGAGATCGAACCCGTGGCCTCATGGTTAAGGGATGAGGTGAGCAACCACCACACCAAACCCATTTGGCTACGCTATTACTCCATTTGTCCCGATTATTTGTTTTTCTACTCTATTTTGGAGTGTCTTATTTATTTGTTTACATTTCTATATTAGGAATGTTTTTCTATTGTCAATTTAATCATCCATAAGCATTATGGTCACTTGTTAACAACCACCACAACTCCACAAGTGATCATCTCCCCTCTCCCTATGTTTTGTATTAAAATCAAAGGTAAACAAATGACTCCGACAAATGCACTACTTCTTAAATTAGCGGTGAGGGCTTTAGAGATTTAGTGCGTGAGTCCAGATACTTAACGAAAAAACTAAACTTGAGAGAAGTTTATCCATTAATAAGTACTCGACAAATATTGCAAATAAGACCGTCTCATCAAGAGCCTCTAAGTAAAGTATACTCCAAATTAACAATATAAATAAACACAAATTTGTGAATGGGTCAACATATAAGGAGTTTTTATAATTATTTTAAGGATGTATATATCATCATTTATTAATATAATAGTTGGAGAATTATTATTTATGAAGATGGATAGAGTTGACTAACAAGATCTCAAAGAAGGCATGAATATTGCTGTTGCAGAACATTGACAGGTTTTTTCATTGTCAACGCTATTATCGGTTTTGGCCCGTTTTACAAACACGTCACAAACAATCTGTTCCGGACCTTATGGGCTAGTCGCAAGCCTGGCCCAAAATTATACGCATTTGATCCATATAACTGGGCTGTAGCAGTAAAATGTGTATCAACAACTACTATACAAGTCCTAGAGGTGGCAATCGGGTAAGTTGGGTTGGGTTAGGTCGGGTCGGATCATAACGGGTTTGGGACATATCGGGTCAGCCTCCACTTTTGAGTCAATTCGGGTCATTTCGGGTCAGTTTTGGGTTGTAATATTCTCGGATTTTATAGGGTCGTGTTTGCTCGGGTCGGGTCGGACTTGTCAACTCTAGCTAGAGGTGTGCATTGGGCTGGGTCGGGCGGGCTGGGGGCCAACAGTCCAACTACGGCATGGGTGGTGGACTGGGCTATACTGGGTCGGGTCAGTGCTGGGTTGGTTTCGTCCAGCTTGAGCCCAACCCACTTAGCAGCAGCTCGGGCCGGACCACTGTTGTTAGAAAGACTTTGATTTCATCACAAATCAATTATAAATTCGACATATCTCGAACTCAAGTTGTTAGATCAATTCACTCTAACAACATTATCACTCAAAATTGTCAAACAAAATCAATAAGGTGGTCCATTTACAAAATTAATATCCCAAATTCCTAAATAAAAAGAGAAATAATATCTACATTCTCCTTTCAACCTTCTCTTCTACCTTCTCCTCTCACAACCGATTAAAATATCGTTTATTTTGCTTCTTCTACTTGTCTTGTGACCCCACCCGATATATATTAATTGTGAGAGAGCGAAGGGAAAAGGTTGAAGAGAAGGTCGAAAAGAGAAAGTTGGTAGCACCCCTCAAATAAAAATACTCTAAAAGATTCTTCATTAACTCCTTTGGACTATGGACCATATAAGACCCTATGAGGTCACCATTATAAGCCTTAAAACGTGAAAATGTAATAAGCCTAGGCTATAAACGTACGTAGAACTAGGTATACCAAAAACTCTTGCGTAAATAAATGAAATGAAAATGTACTCTGACCAAACGCATTGTTTAACTGTTTTTTATCAGTCTGTAACTATCTGTTATCTGATAGTAGTATCTTTCAATTTTTTACCCTTCATTTTTCACCAACAAAATCAATTTTTACATTAAGGAATCATTCGACTTGTGTTGCTCAAATTTCACTATAAGACAATGTGTACAATGTATATCACATGACCATACCCATGCTACATGCAATTTGACAAAATACCTACCCTTGTTTTTTGTTCATGATTGACAAGTAAACTCGCAACCGTTATTTTAGATATGCACTGAATTGGGTAAATCTCCGAGTATATTAGGTTAATCACTATTTTTACTGGGATGACAAACTCGAAGTCTAATAAGATATAAATCTTAGATCATAATAACTCCCACAAACTTGTTTTTGAAAGGATTTGAACCTGAGACCCTTCTAATTTCACTTAATTTAGCCATTTAAGGAATTCGTTTTACGATAATTTCGTAGTATTAGAAAGGGCTTTGAAAAATTCGGGGGCATGACTGATCCCGTCTTCCTAGGGAAGCGGTTAAACGGAATTAAGCCCCTAGGGCAAGGTGAAATGTCGTCTGAAATATATGTATCCCTACGTCAATAATTAGATCGAATAACTGGTACTTTACAATACAGAACTCAAAGGTAATTAGTGCATTTAAAAGTATTGCTATTATCAAATGAAACAAAGGAATGATAAAGTGGGAGATTCGGCAATGCACAAACACGTGAATAAATCATTGATTGGAGAAACAATGGTGCATCTTTTTTTATATATTGTTCCAAGTATATCCCACTCAAACCCAAAGCAAAAGCCAAAAAAAAAATGTACCAAAAATATTCAAAGCTAAAAAGATTGTATTTTAAACTTTAAGCTTTTGCCCATTAATTTTTACCCTTATTGTAAATTTCTACTTTAATAACATTGTTTTAAAGTTTAATGGATTACAGTCATCCAACTTTTTAAAAGAACAAACTGTTGAACCATATCTTTTGTTACCAATCAGTCAAAAAGTATTTGATTTCTCATCATGAAATATTATTGGATCCTCTAACATAAAGTCGTTTATAGTAAGGAAAATGTTGATTGCACAAAAATCATGTGCACCGGCCTTAATATGGCTAAATTAATTATTGAAGAGTTAATCTAGTGGTTAAAAAAAATGTATACGAATATACGGTTAGGTCAGTGTTAAATTTTTCACGTGTAATTTAATTACACCTGTTTACTTAGAAGGTTAGTATAAACATTTGTTGAGGTGGTGTTGGAATAACTACTACCATGAAAGAACATATAAGTAACCCGGTGTAAAGAGGAAGCATTATGGGTGATAACGAGTCGAGGTGAGCATAGCACGAGTTTGAGGCTTTGAGCTGATCTGTTTTTTTTTTTTGGCAAGTGGCAAGGAAGGTTCCTACACAGCTTGTAATGCCCGCCTAGCGAGACGGTGGGCATCCCCGTTCGAAACCCTACAAACGTAGCTAAGACACAGACAATGAAAATAAGTAGATAAAGACCCAATATCATCCAGGATTCCTTTAATCTGATAATGTTGATCCTCCTTTCCAGCCCATTGAAGAATGAGTTGAACGCAATCGGAAGATATCTCCAGGTGAAGAATGCCACATCCTCTGGCCCAAAGAATAACCTCTTTTACCCCTAGGGTTTCCGCTTGAAGAGGTGATTCCGCTCGACACTTCAAGCTTCCTTCAAAACATCTCCCACCACCTTCCTGAACCGCAATCCATCCAATACCAGCCTTACCAGATTTATCCCAACTCGCATCAACCTTAACCCTCTCATTGTACAAGAGCCAAAGTTGCCCACTCCATAGATGGGTCTTCCTTCCTTAATCATAACAAGGTCATTCTCCAATTCCTGCTCAGTTTGACAAGATCCCATAGTTTTATCCTCTTTTCCATCATCATCCTCCTTCAGAGCTTTAAATACCAAAGATACCAAATGGTTGTAGAAAATGAAAAAGCTATAGGGGTTGACCTCCACCCCTCTAAAAATAACCCCGTTTCTACAATTCCAGATACACGCAACAACAGCCAAGAAAAGAATAATACGAGACTTACTCCCCTCCAGTTGACTGAGATAGCAAATCCAGTTAATGATCCAGTCACCCACAGGAGTGTTTGGTAAATGCGAGGTGGAAATACCTAATGGTGAACTTGCCCAAATCCTAGAGACGAAGGCGCAGTCCCGAAAAAGGTGATCAATGGTCTCCATCTCCCGACTCTCCTTATGGCAAAGGGGGCAAGATGCGTCTCGTCCCATATTTCGTTTAACAAATTCCCAGCCCACCGGAAGAGAATTAGTGATGATCTTCCAAATCAGGATCTTCCATGTTTGCGGTCCAGGTAATCTCCATAGTTTACTCTTGCAAAACCTTTTCCTTTCTTCACTTAACCTAGACCTATCTGTATTTGAAGCCTTCACCTCATAATAGTCCTTGAAAATAAGTCCATAACCACTTTTTACATTGTACTTTCCAGGGGCGGATTTGGGCCTAGGCTACTCGGGCTAAAGCCCGAGATACTTTCCAGAAAAAAAAAAAAAAAAAAAAAAAAAAAAAAAAATTAAATCTGAAAAGAGAAACACGCTAACTACCACACAACCACAAGACTAAATGTCTAAACCCCAATAGAAGACAACCAGACAACCACACAACTTACCTTCACCGATCGGCGATCACCAGACACCAAGTCTATTTGTGGCGCCGGCACCAAGTCCGGTGGACCTCCTCGCATCCAGCCACCACTGCCCGTACCAAGTCCGGTAATTTTGTACTCCAACCCTTTGTTCTTTTTTATTGTATTTCAATTTTCAATTATAATTTATACTTCTCTTGATTCTCTAGTTGTCGATTGTAGATTTTCAATAATCAAATTGGACATAAAATCACATGATTTATTGGTTTTATATATTGAATTTGAAACTTGAAAGGTTGAATTGTTGAAATCATGAGATAAAAATTGAAAAACGAATTGCAGCTTTAATCGAGGCGTGATAGGCATAGCCGATACCTGAGTTGAATACTTGAATACTTGAATCTCTGCTTGGTTCAATAGTTGAATACTGAATTGATGGTAGATTTTCAATAGTTGAACTGAGACCTCATTTGCAGAGTTTGTGGCAATTGTGTGATTATGAGTACTTGTTGGGACAGTTTGATTCGGAGAATGATCGGTCATTGATCGAGTTGAGAATTGAGAGTAGATATTGTCTAATTGTTGGGTATTTTGGTTAATGCTTGTGCAAGATAAAGGGTTTAAGAAGAATGTTCTTGGTATAGTATCAGGGGCGGATCCAGGAATCGCAAGTACCTGGGGCTAAAATTAAAATAATAAATATTTGACGTTTTATATAAAACTTTTAACTACTCTTATATATTAGCGTCCAAAAAAATACACGGGGCACACACGCCTTACGCCATGTAAATTACACAACTAACTAAACTTTACCCTACGGGTTCCACTAAGCTCAAATTCAGCAATTACGTCATCATTGTTGATAGTTCCTGCAAATGTCCTCTCAATATAAAGAACCATTAAATCATCGAGAAATTCATCATTCATCTTATTTCGAAGTTTGTTTTTGATGATGTTCATACTTGAAAATGCTCTCTCCGTTGTTGCGGTTGAAACAGGAAGAGTCAAGAGAAGACAAATCAATCGATAAATCATAGGATAAAGCCAACTTTTATCAAACTCAACCATCCGTCGACACAAATCTGATACTGAAGTCGTATTTTCAAATCTTGGATCTTTTTGAATATCCGCTACAAAGAACCCACACTCTAGATCTAGAGCACGCATGTCATTTGATGAAAAGTCTGAAGGATAATATTTCAGAGCGAGTTTGCACACATCTTCACTTTTGAATGCTCGGAAATTGTGACGTGGATCAAATGAAGCGCCAAGAGTCAGAATCTCCTTAGAACTATCCGTAAACGGTATCAAGTTCTTCCACCGAAAGTCTATCACAAAGATTAAGTATGTCAAAACGATAATAATGTTCATTTGTTATATCCTTTTCACAGCTTCTCATCCTTTTCTTGTAAGGAGCCGACATATCTGGCATACAAATATCATGCTCAGAACAAAATGCTTTAACCTTCCCAATCAGCTTATCCCAGCCATTTTCTCTCATATCTTTAAGTTTCTCTTTCGTAATCACAAGAGAGTGTAGCGCATTCAATATATCAGTGTCTTTTCTTTGCAGTGCTTGACATAAAAAATCGGTAGTTTTCATGATATCATGCATCATATGTAAACAAAACACAAAATCAAATTTTTGTCGAGCCTTACCGACCGCCTTAGCTTCTCCTCGCACTTTGTCTATTCCATTCAAATACAAATCATCAATAGTTGATCGGGTAGCGGTAAACAACTTAATAAGACTTGAAATAGAGCGTAAATGTGAACCCCAACGAGTAGCTCCTGCCCTTTGCAAAGTGGTTGCTTGATTTTTTCCCGACCCCGTCTTAAGAGTACCAGCAGCCACTAATTCCGAGATTTCTTCTTCTCGAAGAGCTTTTAACATAGAATGTCTTTTAGCGAAGAAAAATAAAGTTCACAATCATAGTGAGAGTAGAAAAAAATTGCCACAATTCAGGCACGCCTTTAGCCACAAACAATTAAAGACAATTGTAACCGATGAGCAAAAAAAGTGCACATAATACGCATATGGACATTCTCTTTGAAACAAAGCTTGCAAGCCATTAAATTGACCACGCATATTATTTGCACCATCATATCCTTGGCCTCGTATATTTTCTAATTGAAGGTTATATTGAGTAAAAGCCTTTACTATTTCATTCATTAGAGTTTGAGAACAAGTGTCAGTAACCTTAACAACCTTGAAAAATCGTTCTCTAAGTAATCCTCCACGATTAACAAACCGGAGAATTATTGCCATCTGCTCCTTATTTGACACGTCAAGAGCTTCATCAACAAGAATTGCAAATTTAGCATCTCCTATTTCATCACGAATCATAGCTCGAACTTTGTTGGCAAGAATATTGGCAATTTTCTTTTGAATCGTTGGACAAGTATACTTGGCATTTCTGGACCATAAATCTGTTACTATTTTAATCTCATTATTCAAGCCCTCGAAAGCATCCAATCTTTGCGTCAAAATTTCCACCATTGAGAGAAGTAACCGATTCATCATGACCTCTAAAAGAACATCCTTGACGTGCCAACAACCTTACAACCTCAATAGTAGCAACAAGACGAAGTCGGTTTCTTGCTATTTCTTGTGAGGATAGTCTGCTAATCACTCTCTCTATATGTCTAGAAGGATTTCTCAGGTTTTCCCACTTGCGTACATTGGCGTTGTGTATTGACATCACGCCTCCTACATGAAATAAGACGCCTGAGTGTTTAGACATCACATTCTTCCAACCATTAAATCCAACTTCAGTAAAAGATGGATGTCGAGATGGGTAATTATCAAATAAGAAACAAGGGAAACAATATGCTTTATCTTCCTTAAGTGAATACTCAAGCCAATTCCACTCTTTAAACCACCTGCGACAAAATTTTCGCCCTTGATTTCCATCCTTAGTACTTGGATATTCCGCCAAATATGGTTGATTAGGACCATATGCCACATAAGCTCTACGAACATTATCACGCTCATTCAAAGGATATGTACCTATAGGAGGACGTATTCCAGGATCCCGTTCAAGTGATGTGATATCGTATTCCTGAACCCTTTCTTGATCAATTTCGCCATCTGCCCTTTCATCTTGCTCATTTCCTATGTCAGCCCCTTCATCTTGCTCATTTATTATGTCAGCATGTTCCCCTTCATCTATGTCAGCCCCTTCATCTATGTCATCCCCTTCGTCTTGCATTTCTCCCATATCGAGCCCTTCATCTTGTATCTCAGCCCCAACTTGTTCAACACTTATCTCAGCACCTTTACATTGCTCATTTTTGTCCTTGTCAATTGGTGAAGTACCATTTTTATACCAGCACGAGAATAAGGTTTTGTATCGTTTGGGATTCTGAGTATCTGCCATTATATTTCATATACCTATATCAAGTTACGAAATTATTAATATTACTCAATTACTCCAGGTATGAAGCCATGAAGGCTAAACTTTTAATAATTGATGAACTAATCAATTACTCCATTGTTCAACCCTTAATCAGTATTCAACAGCATGACTTACTTCCCCATTTTTTTTCTGTCAAAAACCAAGACAAGTAGAGAGAAACAAGTAGAAATGTTGTTCAAGAAATCCATCCAAAAAACCAAAAAATTCATTCAAAAAACCCTGCAAAACATCAAAAGCATGCTTTTTGGAAGGTATGATACTATACCAAGAACATTCTTCTTAAACCCTTTATCTTGCACAAGCATTAACCAAAATAAAAAAAACAAAAAAACAAAATTAAATCAAAATTCTCAACACGATCAATGACCGATCACAACCACAAGATAAATGTCTAAACTCAATAATCACACAATTGCCACAAACTCACAACTTAGGTCCTTCAACTATTGAAAATCTACCATCAATTCTATTCAACTATTGAACCAAGTCCAGTGGATTCAAGTATTCAAGTATTCAACCACCGGCTATGCCTATCACAAGTCCGTAATTTTAAAGTACTCCAACCCTTTTTCTTTTTTATTGTATTTCAATTTTCAAATTATAATTTAAACAATAAATCTTGATTTTAGTTGTCCATTTTGATTTTCAATAATCAAATTGGACAACTAAAATCAATGATTTATTGGTTTTATAATTGAAATTTGAAACAATAAAAAAGAACAAAGGGTTGAAATCATGAGATAAAAATTGAAAAGGACTTGCGGCTTTAATCGAGGCGTGATAGGAGGTCCACCGGACTTGGTACCGAGTTGAATACTTGAATACTTGAATCTCTGCTTGGTTCAATAGTTGAATGAAGGTAATTGATGGTAGATTTTCAATAGTTGTCGAGACCTCATTTGGAGTTTAGGCATTTAGTCTTGTGTGATTATGAGTACTTGTTGGGACAGTTTGATTCGGAGAATGATCGGTCATTGATCGAGTTTTTAGATATTGTCTAATTGTTGGGTATTTTGGTTAATGCTTGTGCAAGATAAAGGGTTTAAGAAGAATGTTCTTGGTATAGTATCATACCTTCCAAAAAGCATGCTTTTGATGTTTTGCAGGGGTTTTTGAATGAATTTTTTGGTTTTTTGGATGGATTTCTTAAACAACATTTCTACTTGTTTCTCTCTACTTGTCTTGGTTTTTGGAGAAAAAAAATGGGGAAGTAAGTCATCTTTGTTGAATACCGATTAAGGGTTGAACAATGGAGTAATTGATTAGTTCATCAATTATTAAAAGTTTAGCCTTCATGGCTTCATACACGGAGTAATTGAGTAATATTAATAATTTCGTAACTTGATATAGGTATATGAAATATAATGGCAGATACTCAGAATCCCAAACGATACAAAACCTTATTCTCGTCTTTGGTATAAAAATGGTACTTCACCAATTGACAAGGACAAAAATGAGCAATGTAAAGGTCTTTGAGATAAGTGTTGAACAAGTTGGGGTGAGATACAAGATGAAGGGCTCGATATGGGAGAAATGCAAGACGAAGGGGATGACATAGATGAAGGGGCTGACATAGATGAAGGGGAACATGCTGACATAATAAATGAGCAAGATGAAGGGGCTGACATAGGAAATGAGCAAGATGAAAGGCGAGATGGCGAAATTGATCAAGAAAGGGTTCAGAATACGATATCACATCACTTGAACGGGATCCTGGAATACGTCCTCCTATAGGTACATATCCTTTGAATGAGCGTGATAATGTTCGTAGAGCTTATGTGGCATATGGTCCTAATCAACCATATTTGGCGGAATATCCAAGTACTAAGGATGGAAATCAAGGGCGAAAATTTTGTCGCAGGTGGTTTAAAGAGTGGAATTGGCTTGAGTATTCACTTAAGGAAGATAAAGCATATTGTTTCCCTTGTTTCTTATTTGATAATTACCCATCTCGACATCCATCTTTTACTGAAGTTGGATTTAATGGTTGGAAGAATGTGATGTCTAAACACTCAGGCGTCTTATTTCATGTAGGAGGCGTGATGTCAATACACAACGCCAATGTACGCAAGTGGGAAAACCTGAGAAATCCTTCTAGACATATAGAGAGAGTGATTAGCAGACTATCCTCACAAGAAATAGCAAGAAACCGACTTCGTCTTGTTGCTACTATTGAGGTTGTAAGGTTGTTGGCACGTCAAGGATGTTCTTTTAGAGGTCATGATGAATCGGTTACTTCTCTCAATGGTGGAAATTTTGACGCAGTATTGGATGCTTTCAGAGGCTTGAATAATGAGATTAAAATAGTAACAGACGATGGTCCAGGAAATGCCAAGTATACTTGTCCAACGATTCAAAAGAAAATTGCCAATATTCTTGCCAACAAAGTTCGAGCTATGATTCGTGATGAAATAGGAGATGCTAAATTTGCAATTCTTGTTGATGAAGCTCTTGACGTGTCAAATAAGGAGCAGATGGCAATAATTCTCCGGTTTGTTAATCGTGGAGGATTACTTAGAGAACGATTTTTCAAGGTTGTTAAGGTTACTGACACTTGTTCTCAAACTCTAATGAATGAAATAGTAAAGGCTTTTACTCAATATAACCTTCAATTAGAAAATATACGAGGCCAAGGATATGATGGTGCAAATAATATGCGTGGTCAATTTAATGGCTTGCAAGCTTTGTTTCAAAGAGAATGTCCATATGCGTATTATGTGCACTGTTTTGCTCATCGGTTACAATTGTCTTTAATTCTTTGTGGCTAAAGGCGTGCTCGAATTGTGGCAATTTTTTTCTACTCTCACTATGATTGTGAACTTTGTTATTTCTTCCGCTAAAAGACATTCTATGTTAAAAGCTCTTCGAGAAGAAGAAATCTCGGAATTAGTGGTCTTTGGTACTCTTAAGACGGGTCGGGAAAAATCAAGCAACCACTTTGCAAAGGGGGAGCTACTCGTTGGGGTTCACATTTACGCTCTATTTCAAGTCTTATTAAGTTGTTTACCGCTACCCGATCAACTATTGATGATTTGTATTTGAATGGAATAGACAAAGTGCGAGGAGAAGCTAAGGCGGTCGGTAAGGCTCTGACAAAATTTGATTTTGTGTTTTGTTTACATATGATGCATGATATCATGAAAACTACCGATTTTTTATGTCAAGCATCGCAAAGAAAAGACACCGATATATTGAATGCGCTACACTCTCTTGTGATTACGAAAGAGAAACTTAAAGATATGAGAGAAAATGGTCGGGATAAGTGATTGGGAAGGTTAAAGCATTTTGTTCGAGCATGATATTTGTATGCCAGATATGTCGGCTCCTTACAAGAAAAGGATGAGAAGCTGTGAAAAGGATATAACAAATGAACATTATTATCGTTTTGACATACTTAATGCTGTGATAGACTTTCAGGTGGAAGAACTTGATACCAGATTTACGGATAGTTCTAAGGAGATTCTGACTCTTGGCGCTTCATTTGATCCACGTCACAATTTCCGAGCATTCAAAAGTGAAGATGTGTGCAAACTCGCTCTGAAATATTATCCTTCAGACTTTTCATCAAATGACATGCGTGCTCTAGATCTAGAGTGTGGGTTCTTTGTAGCGGATATTCAAAAAGA
Source organism: Silene latifolia (assembly GCF_048544455.1). Lineage (NCBI taxonomy): Eukaryota > Viridiplantae > Streptophyta > Magnoliopsida > Caryophyllales > Caryophyllaceae > Silene > Silene latifolia. Next base: position 6,868,272 of record NC_133532.1, read on the forward strand.
TCCAAGATTTGAAAATACGACTTCAGTATCAGATTTGTGTCGACGGATGGTTGAGTTTGATAAAAGTTGGCTTTATCCTATGATTTATCGATTGATTTGTCTTCTCTTGACTCTTCCTGTTTCAACCGCAACAACGGAGAGAGCATTTTCAAGTATGAACATCATCAAAAACAAACTTCGAAATAAGATGAATGATGAATTTCTCGATGATTTAATGGTTCTTTATATTGAGAGGACATTTGCAGGAACTATCAACAATGATGACGTAATTGCTGAATTTGAGCTTAGTGGAACCCGTAGGGTAAAGTTTAGTTAGTTGTGTAATTTACATGGCGTAAGGCGTGTGTGCCCCGTGTATTTTTTTGGACGCTAATATATAAGAGTAGTTAAAAGTTTTATATAAAACGTCAAATATTTATTATTTTAATTTTAGCCCCAGGTACTTGCGATTCCTGGATCCGCCCCTGGTACTTTCCATTCCTTGAGAGTGGCCAAATCACCTCGTCTTCAATTTGCGTTGCGCTTAGCGGAATAGCCAATATCCTATTAGCACTTTCCTCTTCAAAAAGTAACTTGATCAGTCCTTCATTCCACCTCTCATTTCCTGAGGTAAGGTCCCTTACCCTCAGATCCTTTAGGAAATTAAATTCTGGTGATAATAGAGTTGCCACAGGTTCTGGATTACTACCAGGCTTTAAGCTGATCTGGAGCTCACTCAAACTTGAGAAAAATGAAACCATTATCAAGGATGTGAGCTTAAATTTGATGAGCTAAAGCTGAATTCAAACTAAATTCAAGTTTATATAATTGTTACTATATTTCTTTTTTTCGAATTCAAGGATCATTAAATGTCGGTAAAAAAAAATTTAAATCAAGATGGCTGAAGAAGATTGTTAAATATCGGTTGAAGAAGTTTAATATATAGTGAAACAAATTGAGATTTAAGTGAATTTTGACAGAGTCGAGCTTAAGTTGATTAGAAACTTTCTCGTCTCACTATAGTATTAGTAGTTTAGTACAATGCGTCTATGTATTTCACCCTTTGTCCCTTTCACATGTTATTACTGACAATTGACTTATCAACAATTGAAGGCTAGAGCCACAACAAACACTAAACATCTAATATTAGTGTAGATTTTGTCAGGATTTGATTGTCATTAACTTATTATACTACCATTGTTATTAATTAATTTAATTGAAACATATAAATTTCAAGCATTAAGCTACAAATACTTGGACGAGAGAAAAAGACAAACACAATATCTCTTTGCTCTCTCATTTTCAACCTTTCACATCGGAATCAATTTCTAGCTCAATTTTCAATGATAAAACAAAATATTAATCATTCATAGGGTCAATGGTTAACCTTAACCCAAATGTGTTTAATTTATATGATGATTTATTAATTCAACCTAGTTGAATCAAGTTAATGATTGTACAATAATTTATTTATTTTTATCTTAAATGTGTAATTGAATAAGCATTTTATATTACTTCCTTTGAGTTAACAAATTATGTACATTTTTATTCTGTTATGAGGAGTATTCTAACATAATGTAGAGGATTTTTTGAGTAAGGACTAAGGCTCTGTTCTTTTGGACTTAAAGTCACTTAATTTAAGTTAACTTCAGATCCTATAAGTTCAGTTCAGATCCTATAAGTTCAGTTCAGTTCAGATCTTATAATTTCAGTTTAGTTCAGATCCTATAAGTTCAGTTCAGATCCTATAAGTTCGATTCGATTCGATTCGATTCAGATCCTATAAGTTCAGTTCAGATCCTATACGTTACTTAATTTAAGTTCAGTTCAGATCCTATAAGTTCAGTTCAGTTAAGTTCAGATCCTATAAGTTCAGTTCAGATCCTATAAGTTCAGTTAAGTTCATATCCTATAAGTTCAGTTAAGTTCAGATCCTATAAGTTCAGTTCAGATCCTATAAGTTGATTCAATTGATTCGAGATCTTATAAGTTGATTCGATTCGAGATCCTATAAATTTCAAATCCAAAAAATGCAGGCCTAAGCAGTATTAATAAACCATTTACTTGAAGCCATTCATCCACTTATCTAAACAAATTACTTCCTCTATCTTAATCATTTGTTTGTAATTGATTAATATACTCCTCGCAAATAATGAAAAAAAAGGCAAACACATGATTGGTATGAAGGAGTACTATCTTATTTTCGATCCACTATCATATTTCAGAATTCTATTGGGTTTAAGTAGTAAGAATTTGTAAACCTAACACTCATTTATGTTGTTATTATTGTATATATTATGTATACCAAGCCATGATAATTTCATTTTTGGGTCTCATCCTCCTTTTTTATTTAGCATTATAATTATAAATCTAGCTTATCTACAATTGTGAAATTGTGGAAGATGATTGAACACAAGACGGTATTGATGTACCTTCAAGATTATACGAAGATATTTTGGTATGAAAGAATGAATTGTTTAGAGAGAGAAACTAGAGAGATAAATAAGTAAATATAATATAATGTTCAGGATTGTATTAAGTTAAAATGTAAGAATTACAAGTGTCTATTTATATGTCCGTTTACACATGTGTACTAAAGTTATGTACATTGACTATTCTACATATAAGACTATGTACATGTATACTAAAGCTATGTACATTGATTATTCTACATATAAGACTACGTACATGTATACTATTCTACGTATAATCCTGTTTAACACTATATGTAACGCAAATTTTGAGTCTAATCTAAGATTTGTAGCTTACCATTTGAGGTGTACAACTTAGTTAAGTTTAAAAAATTTCAGATCCATAAAATGTAGTTCAATTTACTTTTGGTTTAGAAAACAAAGTCATATCTTGTAAGGGGGTTATTGAAATTCAAACGACCATTTAATTAAGGTTGTTACAAGCGCTCTCAAACAGTCATATTATGGTAATTATGGTTGTTATTAAGGGTAAGATTATAATTAGCCATTAAATCAGTTTAATTGCTAATTATTTTCCTTTATTCTTTTCTTTGTAACCGTTAGTCTGCCATCTTGAGGCACTTTATAAAGGATGTGTTATGCGTATGTGTGCATTTGAACACACAACAGCAGTAACTACAATACACAGAAAAACAACCCTTCCTCGAGGCTTGTGATTTGGGATGTCACTATATTGGCGACTCTAGTAGCCAGCGGTATAGAGTTTGTGGGCAGAAAGCGACACGTCGATCATCATACTTGTTCTGCATATTAAGGTACGTAATATTTTCTACGAACACAAAGTGAGAAACCCAACTGTCAAGTTCTTTACACCGAAACCCTTTATACTCAACTTAATTAAAATTCATAAAAATCGGCCCTGGTCTTTATTTTGTCCTAGTTTCGTCCCTGATGAGTATTATAATGAAGTTTTCTTTTTACTGAGAAATTAATGATGTTATTTTTAGAATATTTTTACTATTAACATTTTTTGTGCAACTTCTATCATTAAAAGTCAATGAATTTTCATCGTACAATTTTTTTTTTTAAGTATACAATTTATTTTATCATTTAATATTGGAGATAAATTTATGTAGAATGTGAAATAATATAGAATCTTTTAAATATTAAATTTATCAAAAGATTGTGACATTAATCCCCTACCATACCTATAATATATGTGCTAAAAATACTACGTTCTATGTTTGGAATTATGATTTAGACGGAAAAAATGAGAGTTTCACCTATTTTTTCAGTAATTAGGGGATCCTCATGGTAGACCGTCTTTCAAAAAGACCTCTCACAAGTCAAAACCCCTATTTCACTTGCTCTTATTTTAATCGGATGTGACTTCACGTGAGAGATCTTTTTGAGAAGACCGTCACAAGCAAGATTTGCGATTGAACTATACTAGATTACGAGTCGGTTTTGTTTTTAAAAAAAGAAAAAAAAAAAGTAAAAAGAAAACCGAAATCCGCAACCTCCTTTCCTCCTCCTTCTCAGATTCTCTCCTCAAAACTCATCACTTGCTTTTCTGCATCACTCTGCACTTTCTCTCTCTAAAAACTAATCTTTGACATTTCGCAACAAACAATACCTCCATTTCCGCCATTTTTCTCTCTCCATTTCCTTCTACATTGTTCTCTCTACCACACTTCGGTATACTACTGCTTTCTCTTTTGTTCATTTCTTTTTAATTTACTGTTTTTTTTTTTGTTCTTTTGATGTTAGTGAGTAATGCTGCAGTTAATTTCCGTTATTAATTGCTAAATTAGTTCGTATTTTTACTTAATTTGATGTTTGATTAACTCTACATATGAGATTCTTGAGGTAAAAATCGAAGCGGTATAACGAATTCTTGTATGAGACGGTCTCACATGAAAGTAGGAAGTAGTTATCATTTTATTGAGTAGGTCTTCTTGAGAGATCATCTCTAGTTAACATAATCACAGTATTCACAAATTATAGTATAAGACGGTTTTAATACGGTCTTTAAAGGACTGTATATTAAAGGACGGGGCGGTTTTACACAATAATTATTGGTTGTTCACATTAATTTAGTGTGAAATGGTCTCTCAAGCTGGTTAATCATTTTTGTCCACTTTTTCAGATTTTCTTTTTGCTTTTTTTTATTTTATTTTTCTGCCGTTGCCTTTTTTTAGGATCTCTGACCATTAGGTACGGGATTATTTCATGGAATGTTAATGAAATTTGACTAATTCACTAGTTCAGTACTTCAGTTATGTGATGAATGATGACGCGGTAGAGCTGGAGAATTCGACACTAATTCTTGTATGAGACCGTCTCAGAAAAATTTATAGTGTGTGATACTAATCATTTTTAGTTAGTGTAACTTTCCTTTTACTCCGTATTTATTATTGGTGAACAATTAGGTCTCACATAGTCACATTGTTTACAGATTATAGTGTGAGACGGTATCTCGGTAGACCTATTAGGAGTGGACCTCAATTATTTATCTTTTTTTTCCACAATGATGAAAATATGAGGCCCCCTACTTATTCACCATAGTTTGGCATTTTAGGATTGATTAGTTTAGGGTAAATGTTGTATTGACAAGGTTGGCTGTGGATATTGGGTCGCTTTACCAATGATTGTTGTCGTCATGGTGGTTATGTAAAGTGGCGTAGTCAGAAAATAAGGTTTTGGGGTAAAAATACTAAGGTTTGAGTCTGTGGGGCGAAATGGGATGGAGAAGGGTGCAGTGAGGCGTGAGCCTCATTTTGTGATTCTAAATTGCACAAATGCTCCCTCCGACTCAACATGTTTTTTAATTTTACTTTTTTATGTGCGTGTGATTTTGGAAAAAAACGTAAAGAATTAGTCAAGTCAGAAGGGGTACTCTAGTATTTATTTAAAGTGAGTTGTAGGGGAACGACAGCCCCTCCTAGCCCCTCCTCGTTCCGCCACTATGTATACTTAGTAACATGTGAGATTGATTGCATCTAAAGAAAGGATGACTTCAAGAGAAACGAAGCTTCCTTGAGTAATGGAATATGTCTAATTATTAAAAGTGACGACGATGTTTACAAGATGTATGGTGGATTGGTGGTAGGTTTCAATCTCAGAGATTTTGTTGTGTGCATGTAGTATTCTTGGATTTTACTTTTCCAGATGGATGTTGATTGAGATAGCCTAAGTGTATTCTACTAAGAGTAGGAAGATGTTCTGTCAATTTGTGCTAGTTGTAATCAACAAGGGTAGTTTTATCTTTTAAGGGAGGTTGCTTTCTGTTGTTTTCATCGATTATGGGCCACTTTAAAATAAGAATTTCTTCATACCATTTGGTCTTTGTCTTTGTCATAGTGCTAGTGCTATTTGTCTTCATTAAGATAGTATACCCATACCCAAATCACAAAAGAATATATTCCTCAATCTATGCCACTAGTAACATGATTCATGACAACATGACTCAGTCAATGCTCATGATTCATCATGCTATTTATGTGAATAGGACCAATAAGTTAGCATGAACTAGTGACATCAAGCTCTGGTTCACTTCCACAAACAAAGCTAGTGAGGTAGGAAATAGAGGGTCTAAATGTAGTCTAATTGTTTTTGTTAACAATGTTTTGTAGTCGTTATTTTGTCGCCTGTTTTTATACTCTGTGAGTATGTCGATATTGTGTAATCCCTGAACTTCATTTTGTTTCGTAATGAGTGTATGTATTAGTTGTGAAATCATATTCTTATTTCTGCTTTCCTATGTCTTTAGGCATCAGTGGCTTAACAGCTTACCTAATTATGGATGAGTGAATTGATATTTTGTGGTTATGGGGCCTCCTTACCTCTTAGTCAGAGCTGAAAACATCTGAATTTTCATTTTTTTTTTTTTTGAAATGCTTCGAATCCTAATTTTGATTCCTGGTGATATATAATCTTTTAGTTACCGATTTGTTTTTTCTGGTTCATCAGCGTCGTTTATGATTTTGATTCCTACTTGTTATAAAAAGTGGTTTTGTGCTCATTAATTTTTCTTTTGCAATCTGCAGTGTGGAACAGATGATTAAGCTGCTAACAAAGGACACGCCTGAATGATGACTGATGAGGGCTATTTGATCTCTGAACATGTTTGACTGTTGGGTCTAGCTTAGATGCATAAGAATCATATAGAAATTTACGAGCAATGGAACCACTTCGTGATTCTAGAAGTATCTCAAGAGGTAGAATAGTTTCAGGTGGTACAGAGACCACTTGTGCTCCTCACACTCGACATGGCACCAAGTTACGAGATGTGCTAATGTCAGATAAACCTACTTTGTCCTATGCTGATTTCCACCATGAACTTACAAAAAACCCTGCCTTGCCTAAGTATGTAAGTAGTCAACAAAGACGAGAGTTAGAGAGAAAGAATCTTAAAGAGGAAGAGCTAGTTAGATACATGTCAAATTTACCGAGTTATTTGGAGAAAGGGAAAAACTATCAGGAAAAAGCACTGAACGTTGGTGTTCTTGACTGGAGGTATTTGGAAAAATGGCGGAATAGTCAAAAACCGATACCACCTAAGCATAGTGGGTATTCACCGTCTAGTACCAGCACTTCTCTCTTTTCAAGTGATGGCTCGTCAACCCGTTCTAGCAAAGGTCAAAATTTCTCTCCTGCAAGTCAAAAATTGCAACACTTTTCTCTGCAATCTCAAATGGAAGCATCGCCAAAAGAAGGCCATGTTCAAGATGCTAAAAACTCTTCTTCTGGTAGAGGCCATAGCTTCTCACCAGCTCGTCACATAACACAACGCTCTATGTCTCAATGTCATCCCCATAAGGTATATTCCGGGGGTGGTATACCACATGAGATCGAGATTTTTGGAGGAAATGCCCATAAGTTCCAAGACTCAAGTCACTCAACTGTCAGCAGAGGTAACCATATAAGCAGGCAACATATGGTTTTTGGTGAAAGGAAAGAAACTGACATGAAATTGGCACTAGAAACGCGAAGGAAATTGATCCCTGATACGTCCGATGTAGCAGCTACTTTGAAAGGGAAAAAGATCCAACATGCGGGATCCACTGAAGAAACAAGAAGGTTGCGAGAAACCAATTTGAAGGTTTGCGACCGAGAAAAATCAGGTGTTGTGGTCATGCCTAGAGATCAACTGGAACATTCGCGGTGTGGTTTTACTGGTTTAGCCAGTTTTACAGCGAATGACAGGTTGTCTGTAGAGCCTGGTGAGAAGTTTCTTTTAGCAAGAAACAATCTCGAGGGTCGACGTCTATTTAGCAATGATGTCTGCACTCAACTGGGGACTACTGTATCATCCCAAGCATCACATATATCTCGTCAGTCCACATCCAAAACATTTCAGAGTCCATCCAGGAATAACAGGCAAGGTGACAGGGCTCCTACTGAAGCACCACATGTGCCGTCTTTTCCTACCAGGAGGTTTACCAGCCCATCTAGGAATAGGCATACACAGGAGAACCCAGTTACTGAGATGAGGAGGGAATCAGCATTAAATACTTCTGAGCCCAGTCCAAAGGCAAGAAATCCTTCACCAATTCGTAGATTAAGCATGGCAATGGGCAAGATGATAAAAAATAGTGGGTCTCGTGAAAGTTCACCCCTTCGTAGGTCAAGCGCAAAAGATTGCATTACTAAATCAGGGTCAGAGGCAACTGATTCTTCTATGTTTGTTGATAAAAATGATAATCCTTGCAGTGATAAGTTATCGACTACTACTAATAATAGAGGTAGGTCTAGTCCTCTAAGAAGGTTACTCGATCCTCTTCTTAAGCCCAGGGTGTCTAATTGCTCCGACCCATCAAGCAAACATTCATCTTCTAACGATGGTAGTATTAAATCACGTAACAAGCCATTAGATTCCCATCCTGGAAAATCTGTTGAAGTCAATTTGAGATCTGGAAATGCTACAACAAGCGCTAGTGATGCTCACCACAATTCAAATAATGTGTCTTCAACAGTTCAAGCTCTTCTGCAGGTATCATTCAAAAATGGGCTTCCTTTGTTTACTTTTGCCATTGATAATGAGAGCAATATTTTAGCTGCAACGATAAGGAAGTCAAGTGCTCCTGGAAAAGGTCAAAATAGTTGGATTTACACGTTCTTTGCCATCCGTGAAGTCAAGAGAAAGAGTGGTACCTGGTTAAACCCTGGTGGGAAAGGTAGCACTCATGGTTATGTTCCAAATGTTGTCGCTCAAATGAAGGTCTCAGATTCCGTAAGTTCCTCTTCTACCAAACATGAGCGTACAGATTATCTTGTCTCTAGGGAATTTGATCTGTTTGCCGTGGATGTGGGACAAGGAGACGAGCATTCTGCAGATTTTCACCCAACTAATGAGATTGCAGCCATCATTATCAAGCTTCCAAGAATTACTACCAGAAGTAATAGTAAATATGACAACTCTAGCTTTGACTGGTTGGATTTATCACCGGGATCACTGGGTACGACTGTTGTACTTCCTGGTGGTTTGCATACTGTACCTAGTAAAGGAGAAATATCAAAACTCGCTCAGAGATGGAGATCCGGTGGATTATGTGATTGTGGTGGGTGGGATTTGGGTTGTCAGTTGAGAGTTTATACCAATAAAAATGAAAATGAAACAAAGTTTGATCCTTCTCGAATTTGCCATATCAAGGACAAGCTTCAGCTATTTTCAGAGGTATTTTCCTGTCATGCTCTTGTCATCAGTCGTCTCTATTTTTTTCTGGTTTAAGTGTTTGACGGGAGCTACAACGACAGTTCTGACAAGTTTATATCCGACCTTGATCGTTGTCATTATGCTGATTGACCCGAATTATCATGTTGCTTAGCGATTTAACATTTTTTTTGCAGGGGGGTCAAGATAACCAACCCATTTTGAGTTTGGCGCCATTTAAGGAAAGGATTTACTCGGTGGAGTTCAGTTCATCATTCTCACTTCTACAAGCCTTCGCTGTAAGTGTATCCTTTTTAGACTCGAAAAGACCTACAGAGCTCATAGAGCCCAGTAGCAGTAGTGTACCTGAAAAGGTCACTCCTGAAGTAGGCCTTTTCGAGTTACCAATTCGTTCAAAGATGTCGAATCAAGTTGAAGCGCCTGGAAGATATGTCTCGTATCCACCCCATTCCCCTGTTGGGAGAGTCTGATACCTCATTTCAACCACTCTAAATCCATAGATCTATATGAAATTTGACAATGTATTCCTTTTAGAGGAATATATTATAACTATTGTAATTACTAATTACCATCCTTTATATTATATAAAAAATAATGAAATAAATTATGTGAAGGAGTAGTTAACTATTTTAAATCTAATGCAATTATAGAACTATTTTCGAGTAAAATGTATGTCATGTATGCATTTGAGGATAATATTTAGTGAAATGGAATCAAATTAGTTGCTTTATTATAATTTTGTTGTTTTTCTAGATTTTTTTCGACACGATCACATGAATTATTATTTATTTTTATTTTTGTGTTCACTGGTTTGAGCTAATGGTCGAGTGATGTATGCTGATTGCTGGCTCCATACTTTGCTGCCTGGTTAATGTTCCTACTTTATGGCACCAGGGTTTTCTGGCATGTTATATTTTGAGGGGTAGAACCTTGACCAAAATCTTGCAAGAATGTCAACTAACCATTCATACAAAACTATTTGTTTCCCGTAAGGGTGGAGTTTAGTGGTTAAAACTTGGGTGAAATTTCTAGGAGACCCAAGTTCAAGCCTCCTCAAGAACAATCTTGTAGAGTCCATGCCTGAGTCTGTCACCCTCGAGTAGTACACAGTCACACCGAAGATAACGGTTGCGAATTCCCCCGTCTCAAAAAAAAAAAAAAATTTATTTATTTGGATGTTGGGGGAACCCGCTCTCTCTTTTTGCCAAAGTGACTGGCTCGAATTCTAGAAGGTATGGTCTAGATTTTCGGGATATAAACACCACCATAAAATTGCTTTGCATGGGCTCGAACGTGAGACTCATCAGAATTTCACCCAAATTTTACCTACTAGATTTCAACCTCGCCCGGTTGTTTTGATGATTTCATTTAGCATAATATCTAAGAAAAAGATAAGATAAAATTTAGGGGACATAATACATCATTTATATTGGATACAATGAATCTTGTGTATCATATGTGAAACTGTATAGAAACGGGTGTGGACAAACCAAGTTAGCTACTCACTGTTATGTTTGATAGGGACTTGCAAAAACGACTCGACTAGGGTTTGATCCGGTACTAAGAAATTAAAATTCGAGAATAATGAAAAAGATTTATGTGTCGAATCCCTTAAAATCGGAACATTATTATTTTTATTTACCTGAATTTCTTGAAATTAGATATGTTTTGAATTAGAATGATACTCCATACTTTGTATTGTCACGAATACAAACCCGACAGGACTCGATATATTTTTGTTACAATTCACAATACAAAGGGTCAAATTTGAAGACTAGAGATTAAGCCAATGAGCGTGATGACCCATGTGACCTGTAGGTGGTGTTGCGGTGGGCCGTCAAATGAAAACAATTTAGCCCGCAACTACTAGCCTTACATCTCCAAATATTCATGTGGTCTTCTCAAATCCATTAATATATTACTTGTGCAATAATAGTGAATCAATTAAATTTTTTTATTATTATTTTGGGTAGTGCAGCTGTATTTTTTTAGTCACAAATTCTTGTTTCAGACCGGCACTTTTGGTCTTATTTGTCAGACGGATAAAATGTTGTCATTTTTTAAGAAAATATAACCAATTAATTCACAAAATGTTATGACTAGAGGTGTCATTTTTTACCTTGAAAATGATGTGAACAATAATGGTAACATGTTATCAAAAAATAACAACATTTTATTCTAAAATGATGACAGGTTACCCGTTTTATTTCAAACCAAAAGCAATGGTCTTAAGAAAAACGGACTGTCAAATGAGAATTTAGAGGAAAAGTTGAAAAATTTGGAAATTCAATTTTCAAATAGACTAATAAAATTTCATCTAACATTTAATAATTTTTTTATAAGATTCGATCAGGATAATATTGATGACTTATACCTCCTTTTTTTCTAACCATTCATTCAATTTTCCATGTAATTTTATCAATATTTATTATTTACACCAATGTCACAATTTATTTTGATAGTATTTGCTTGTAGAAGTGAACATATAATAAAAGAAAAATGTTACAATAAATTTAGGGTGGTCATAGACCTCATAGTACATTAGTACCACTAGCAAAGGTACTTTGGCCACGGACCATAGTAATTGAAAGAGCTAGATTATTTAATCAAACACCGTGAGTTAGTTTATTTTGTTGCGTCACTATCACTCTTTATACTTTTATTCTATATTCCAGTGAATAGTTTACACTTATTTTATTTCGTGAGGAAAAAATATAACAAGTGTATAGTATAAAGGAGTATTATCTCACTACTAAATTGGAGAAGAAGAAAAAATTTAAAAAATAACTTTATAATAGTGGCAAAGTTATGCATGGATTAGTAGTGGCGATCACCTCCCCAATTCCTTACTCTATCACATTAATATCACACCCCAGTTCAGCTCGGCTTATTTCAACTTTATTTATTTTAACAAATTTCAATTCGATTTAACTCATTTTAGTTCAGTTCAGTTTATTTTAATGCAATTCAGCTCTATTCAACTTAAAAAAACAGGGCGTCAGGGCCTTAGTATATAAAGCTAATATGCTATATATAAATATAATGCAAGAAACGAGATAGTACGTTACTGAGTAGTATTTAAAGACAAATTCTTATTTAAGACGGTATTATTTATCTTAAGTTTAAGACGGGTCAAGTATTATACCATTTATATATTTAAGATAAATATATTATTTTTTCCTACGCATTCTTATATACATAAATTGTACTCAATCCTATTCAGCCTATAGTTCCCCTTTCTCTAATATATGTGAGGAGTATTATAATGAAAGGGAAAGTATAGGCTGAATAAGGAGTATGTATTTAACTCGTTTTAAACTTAAAACAGATAATATTATCTTAAGAGAAACATAGTGTTTTTAAAGGGAGCAATAGAGTAATAAATGGTGGGAATATAAAAGCTGAAATGGTATTAATTATGTAAAGAGGGGAGCAGGAAGTAGAACACGTACGTGTGCGTATTTATTAATCTTACACCAATAACATGGCATTTTACTGCTTACGATACTTTCTACTTAAACAAATTGTTTCTCTTTTTTTAGTTGTTAATTATTATGGTGGGAATCTCTAAAGCAATCTATCGAGTACTAGTGTATGGAATATCATGACTCTCCACTGGCATCACGTTAGCAAAAGAAGAATGACTTTCTTCATGGTAATACCAAGACGGATATATTCGTTTTATGAAAATCGGTTAAATAATGTCTTACTTATATAAATGCTATGAAGAATGAGTTTAAGCTTCAGTTTAGTTGTTAAACGTTTTGTTTTTGTCTCAACTAACCTGTTTAACGCGTTTTAAGTTTATTAAGACTAGTATGCATGTCTTAGATCCTATTCTTTCTGGCTTTTTAGAGCTCAACCGAACTGAACTGAATAGAGTTGAGCTAAATTGAAGTGAGTTGAAAATAAGTCAGAAAGAAATGGGCCTTAAACATGACTTTGTAATTTATAATTACTTTGTAATTTATAATTTTAATCATGTTTTTCATTTAGAACGGTTCTATACAAGTATTTGTTTAAGATAGTTTTTACAAATATACTACATATAGTAAAACGGATTTTTTGGTAACTTTTTATATTTACTGGTCATGTTCAAGGTATGTATCTGAGAATTCATATTTACTTATAATATGGTATATAAACCGTTTTACAAAAGAGTAATTGTTACTCTATACATTAAAGTGTTTCAATACAATGCCCTAATTAAATTGAAAGAAATTAGTAATCTATTTCACTAGTCGTTTTAAATAATACGGAGTATGATATTTTAGTCTTTTATTTTTAATGGAATAATGCGTGAATCGTGATAATGAATGAGATGGTTACGTAAGTTGAGTTGGCTATGTTTTCCCTATTATTGGAGGCATGTTTTCCTTTTGGGCACCTTGCTTTCTTCCTCCGTTTCATTTTCTATCTTTTTTGTTCTTAAAAAAAACTTCAATGATTAGTCTTAAATCAATAGCATATAGTAATGGATTAATGTAGTTAAAGTCAAGTTTCAAATGGGTCATACATTTCTTATTTTTTTATGTCTTTGACAAATGATATTAATATTTATATTTATATTTCACGAAGTAGTCTTTATAGTATGTGTATCTAAATTATTCTGTATATGTTTTAGAAAGTTATACCTCAAAAATTTTAATAAGAAAAAAAAAACGATTAATCTCATTAAAATCTTCCTCTCCAAATGTGAAAATTTCAATAACATCTACCTTCGTTATGTGCTAGAAAAACCAGTAAGACGATTATACATCTGATGTAATACATCTATAGTTTTTTAGCACTAAGATAAAGTTTTTGAGTTTTAATTTAAAAAAATTGAGTCTTATTATAAAGTTTTTTAGTTCATTTACTTAGACATTAATCTCAAAAAGTTATATTATAACTCAAAATAATTACATATAAGCTCAAATGTTTTTGATTTTTGACGTCATAAAACCAAAATGTAATTTATAAGGTTTATAGAACTCAAAAAAAAAATACACAAAAACTCATTATGTATGAGGAAATACATCTGATATACAATCCTTTTTTTCTCTAGAAAAACACGTAAACATAAATTACGGAGTATTAATTTTTAAAGCAAACTTTTAATACATTATAACACAAGCAAAATTCTTAATCGATTCACCGTACAAATTAATTTGGTTCCCACAAACAAACGTAAGGTCTATATCATCACGTATAGATCTTGGGATTATATGATGCACGATTGAAAAGCACAAACAAAGTCCCTACTTATGAAAGTAAATTTACTATTTGAAAACAACCAAGAAGATAATTAAACAAAAGCGAAGATTCTTATCCCTTCTCAATGTCTCATATAATAAAACCAGTTAAATAGATGGATAAGATAAAAATAATGCCTACAAATGACAAATTTTGTCATATTTATCTATATGGAGTAATATTTAAGATAAATTACATATATATATGATCGTTTTAAGAGAGCAACTGAAATAAAATAGTTAGTCTATACAACCCGTATGACCCGACCCGTAAAAGGGTGTCATGTTGATTGTTGAGGTGTTTTTGAAAACATAAAATGGTCCACACTTGCATTACATGTGACATTGTGCCATATATTTTACATGGGGTTTACATTCACCAATTAAGAAATATTTATAGTGTACCTTCATAGAGCTCCTAAATGCACACTTGTTCATGAAATATTTTTAGTTTCATTTTCACAAACTTCATTGTTTAGGTTGGTTTCATGTTTGGTCAAACTACATCTTTTGCATGATTTATAAAGGCTATAGTCCTTTTTTGCCTTCACCAATCACCATTCTTAAATGCCTATTATAAATTTACAATTGGAGAGAAACATAGATTCCTCTATGGGCCCTTATTTCTTGACTTTTGATCAAAAGAGAAATAAATCAACAATGGCATCCTTGATTTTTCTTCTTGATAGGTTGTACATGTATTGAGAATTATTTAGGCCTTATAAAAACGGAAATTAATCGAATGTTGGAGTAATTTATCAAGAAAATCAATGTAAGTAGGTAATGGAGTACCGTAGTTATATCAAAAGGGGTGATCTTTGTTGGTTTTTGTAATATAGTGTGAAGTTTGCCCTCTTTCAACTAAATGACTGAATTTGAAATATTCGGCCATAAAATCAATAATTAAACCTTCGTTCCATTATTGTTTACTCTAAGATTCGCGATGTTGGAGCGAGATCAATTTACAAAGGGTTTGTATAAAAATTTGTAAAGTAATAGTAATAAATTTATATATTTCGCACACATAAAATAAGAATTTGTTAGAAGAGGAAAGTGATGATTAACCACACCAACCAAAATAATTAGAATGTTGGAAATGTAAGTTTGTTCCTACAGTTTGATTGAAAGATAGGTAGCTTATCAACTAAGGTATTATATAACACAAATTCTCCCTTATGACGGAGGGTATCCGTCACAAACTTGTGACGGGTACCATATTGTCTCACAAAAAACCCATAAGGGTGAGAGAAGGAGCACATGGGGTGGGTGCCCACCTTGTCCCCTCTACCCATTTTCACTCACAAAATACCCGTCGCAAGATCCGACCCGTCACAAGGGAGACCTACTGATTATATAATTTTGTTTAATTATTTGTATGGCTACTTTAAACCTTACCTTTTTAGCACTCTAGATGGCCCTATATGTTATACTTTGATTATGAAATTTTAGCTACAAATTTAATTAATTCTTTTTTAAATAATAATTTTATGATTTCATGTAATTTAACAATAATAAGCCTGTTATTAATAAGCTATTCGTCGTTTCTGTACAGTACAGTACAAATAAATTAAACGACTATAACTCAACAAGCAACAACCCTTCACAAGAAGAACATGCACTACAAGTCTCATAAACGTTCTAAGTACCTTTCCTGAACATGAACAAGATTGTCTCAAGTTTTTGTTATCAATACTCAAACAAATGTGACCGGTTTAAAAGGAAATATAAACAATTACTATCTTATTAAAAAAAAATTCCTATGTTGTTACAAATCACTTGAAGATTAAGATTATGTTTCTTCAAACTAAAGCTTTGTGAACTCGACTAGACTTATAGAATCTCAATGTAATAGAAGTACAAAAATGAACTAAATTGACAGAATGTCAAAACCTAAACCGCACTAATCGGTGAATGAACCTAAATTATGTCACAAATTTAAGTGATTCACTTTTAAAATTAAAAACAATTATTTTATTGGTCATAGATGATTGAGACTAGATAAATAATACATTTATGATATTAAGTAATTTAACAATACCAAGTTGCTTTCAATACATTATTTGTCGTTTCTATGCACTACATAACAGGTAAGTTAAACGACTATAACTCAATAAACAACAACTCTTCACAAGAAAATCACGCACTGCAACGTCTGCGTGTATTAAAAACGTTATGAATACCTTTTCTGAACATGAACACGATATTCTCAATTTTCTGGTATCCTCAATTAACTCAATACTATCTTAATTGAAAGGGAAATAAAAAAATTACTCCACTATCTTAACCCATATTATTACATCACTTATACGAAAACTATTGTGCTTCTTTTCGACTAAAACTCATTAACTGAAGTAAATTTATAGAATTTCTAAATAGTAAAAGTAAAGAACTGAACTAAATTTACAAATGTCACAATTTAAACAGTTTGCTTGTGATGAAAAAGTATTTATGTCATTTCATAACCACCTCCTGTTTTCTTCATTATTTTAACCGGTTCTAAAATTCAGTAGGAACGTTAATCCGTGCAATTTACATTGAACCGAACCGAAACCGAAATTAAGTCATAATTTCCACTTGACCCCAGATCAAATTACACAAAATCTCATTGAAGACGAGTACCGTTTCCTCTCACAAAATACCCATTAAAAGGTGAGTGGGAACTGGGAAGCACATGGAGGATGCCCCACCTTATCCCCTCTACCTTTTTGTGAGATGTCACAAGTTTGTGACGAGATTAACTCGTCACAAGTAAGACTAGCGGATCAAATTATCATGTTACAATCACTTAATTGGTGGATAACACAGTGTTCAAATGATGGAGTGGATATTACTTCTTCAAACAAAATTAGTTCTACTTTCTCCATTTCCTCTCTCTAACTATCCCTCCTTCTCTCTCTAATACATTCACTTCAATAATAAACAACAAAAACTCTTGAAAAAACCTTCACAAAACCCCTCACTTAATCACATTCCCCCACTAAAAATTACTAAAAATTATGCAAAATTAATACAAACCCAACATTTTAATCCACATTTAATCATCTGGGTTTCACTTATTTACAGCTTTCTCTCTCTAAAACTTACCTTAATTAGTGAACTAATTATGGGAGTTCGTTGCTCAAAGTTCTCTTTTTGTTGCTGTTCTAATTCTCATAACAAGCTTAAAGTCCCACATTCTTCCGATCTTGGTAAAAAATCGAGTAATCCCATGTTTAAATTCTTAATATGTAGCGTATTTCAGCTCAGAATCGTAATCAGTGGCGGAACTAAGGGGAACTAGAGGGCTAGCAGAGACGGTCACCCCTCTCAACTTTGAAAAGTTTAAATATTTAGTTAAAATTTCCGATCTTTTTTCATGTTTACCTTATTGCATCACTAGTTCGCCCCCTAGACTTTTGACAAAATTGGAATGTTTAGTTAAATTTTTCGGTTTTTCTCGTGTTTATCTTATTGCATCACTAGTCCGTCCCCTAGACGTTGAAAAAAATTGAAATAATTAGTTAAAATTTTCGATTTTTTTTTTTTCGTATTTACCTGATTGCATCACTAGTTGGTCTAGTTGGCTCCCTGAAAATTTTCACCCCCCTAACTGCAAATCCCGGCTCTGCCACTAATCGTAAATTCGTAATCAAGCACAAAGTTTTAATCTTTCATATGGGGTTACTTGAGAAAAATTAATCTAGTTAAAATTTTCTTGTTCACCTTGTTGTATCATTAGTTCGCTTCCTGAAATTTTTCGCCCCGTAACTGCAAATCCTGGCTCGGCCACTAATTGTAATCATGCTAGTAGTAAAAAGTTTTAATCTTTCATATGGGTTACTTGAGAAAAATTAATCTAGTTAAAAATCTTGTTTACCTTGTTGTATCATTAGTTCGCTCCCTGAAATTTTTCGCCCCTAACTGCAAATCCTGGCTCGGCCACTGATTATAGTTATACATACTAGAATAAAGATTTAATCTTTCATTTGGGTTATTTGAGAAAAGTTACTATAATTGTTTATCTTGTTTGATTGTTTGTTGTTTTAATTGTAGAGAATGGTGGGAAAGATGAGGGTGAGTCGCTACCGAGTTTTACTGAGTTTAAGTTGGAGGAGTTGAGGTCTGCATCATCTGGGTTTTCAGCTGATAACATTGTGTCTGAACATGGTGAAAAAGCTCCTAATGTTGTGTACCGTGGGAAGCTTGATGATGGCCGTTGGATCGCCATTAAACGGTTCCATAGGTCTGCTTGGCCTGATACCAGACAATTTTTGGTATAAATACATTCATTGGTTTGGTTTTATTGTTTGATTCTTTTGTTGCCAAGTTGTCTTTTTGACGGGTTGTCGAGAAACATCCCCTTTATGTTGCTAGCACATGGGTAAGACGTTGTACATCTGACCCCTTACCCGACCAATTTTCACTTGAGCCCTTGAGCTGCTAGGGTAATGTTATTGTTGTGGTCGTCATCTTTTTGATGGGTTGATGTAAAGTTGATGAGTATCAATCAATTTGTGGCCTAGCAATAATTATTGTTTTGAACCATAACATCAAACGGTCCTTCTATATATAAAAACATTCTTTTACGGATGGTAATAAATGAGTGTTTAACCAATCAAATAGTGTCTTGACACTGTAAGACGGCCTTGTTCTATAGTTTGTGTATGCCTAGTGGTAACTCCCGTTGCATTAATTGCCCTAATTGTTTGTACAAAAACAAAATGCAGTGGTTCTGATTGTATAGAGGTGTATTAGTTATTAGTTGGGTGAACTTTGATTTTATGCGAATGATTACATTTGATATATAGGAGGAAGCAAGGGCAGTAGGGCTGCTGAGGAGCGATAAGTTGGCGAATTTGGTTGGGTGTTGTTGTGAAGGTGATGAGAGATTGCTAGTTGCCGAGTTCATGCCAAATGAGACTCTTTCAAAGCATTTATTTCACTGTGAGTAACTTCTTTTTCTGCCATTAACCTCGAAATCCCTCAGTTAAATGTCGTCGTGTTTTGGTTTTTGATTAAGTTTATTATTATGTACGTCAGGGGAAAGTCAGCCTATGAAATGGGCAATGAGGCTTAGAGTGGCACTTAATTTAGCACAAGCGTTGGAGTATTGTAGCGGTAAAGGGAGATCATTATACCATGATCTTAATGCTTATAGAATTCTGTTTGATCAGGTGAAACTTGTAATCTGTTTATTCTTACATTCTTTGCCGCGTTCTTTTTTTGTTTGTGCATGTTATGACTCAGCTTTTGACAGGATGGTAACCCCAGGCTTTCTTGCTTTGGTCTCATGAAAAACAGCCGAGATGGCAAAAGCTATAGCACAAACTTGGCTTTCACTCCACCTGAATACATGAGGACTGGTAACTCCATCGACCATTGACTGTTAGACTGAGCCATAGGCTTTGCAATTTGCATGGACATTATGTCTTGTTTTCCTGAGCTTAATACCGTAGTACTCCCTAGTCCATCCATCTAATTATAATTCTCTCATTTGACTTTGTAGGTCAAATGATGTCGACCATGACATTTTCTCATTATTTACAGTTATGACTTCTAAAAATGAAGAGTGATCTGAAAATAGCCTGGTTGATAATCAAACTCGATAAATTTTGCATCATGTCTCTATTTGTATTTGGAAAAGTTATGGTCAAGAGTTAATATTGCTTGACAACCAAAGTCAAATGTGGACAATAAGCTTGGGATGCAGCCCATGTAGGTAGTATTATTTGAGTGTTAACACTGTTAAGTGTGGAGGTCGCATGTATATGATTGAAGAGAGTTCTAAAAGCTTTGTATCATCATATTCACTTCATTTTTAATACTTTGTTGCTTTTTTTACGCATGCTTTAATTTGGAAGATAACACACTTGTTTCTATTTGGCAGGAAGAATTTCTCCTGAAAGTGTGATTTATAGTTTTGGCACCTTGCTGCTTGATCTGCTCAGTGGAAAACATATACCACCAAGCCATGTAACCTTCTTTTTTCCTTGAAAAATTCTTGCACTCAAATCTCATATGTATTTAAAGCCCTCTTATTGCTGCATTCGACTGCCTCAGGATTAAATGTATACAAGTATTCAATTGCCCGTAAAAAGCACCATCACTGGTTTTTCTAATATTAAATGTATACCTACCTCCTCCCCTTCTCTTTTTGTGTCCGAAGTTCCGAACACACTCTTAAGAGCTCGCGCGATTGTTGGGGTATGTAGGAGGTGAAATGTAGGCAGTTTTCCCCTAGGTTAACATCAGGGATATTATTTTTGGATGCCCATTATGAAAGGGGCAGTAGAATTGCATGAAATGAGTGGTACTTCACTCTAAAAATAGCGTCACTGTTTCAGTGAGCCATTTGTTTTATTCCATTATCACTCCGATAAAGAATAGTGAGTCCTCAGTTGCATTTGAAACAGAAACACTTATTTGAGTTACTATAAAAGGTCCTCCTTTGTTTTTGAATATAATGTAGAACTTGTGACTTTCTACTTCAGGCACTTGATTTAATACGCGGCAAAAACTTTCAAATGCTGATTGACTCTAATTTGGAGGGCCATTTTTCAAACGATGATGGAACTGAACTAGTTAGATTAGCTTCACGTTGCTTGCAGTATGAAGCTCGTGAGAGGCCAAATGCGAGGTCTCTTGTCTCTGCACTTGCTCCTCTTCAGAAAGAAACTGAGGTATCCTTCATCATATTACTGTTGTGAAACAGTCTTCTTTTGTTAACGCTGACATTTTCATCCATGTATTATGTTCATTAATTTTAATCAATACACAAAATAGAAAGTTTATTCACAAGTGGGCAACTAATATTTTTCATGGTACACTTTAGGTCCCTTCTCACGTGTTGATGGGTATCTCCCATGGAACTGCATCGCCAAAGGATTCACTATCTTTAACTCCTCTTGGTGAAGCTTGCTCAAGACTTGATCTTACAGCCATACATGAAATTCTAGAAGATATTGGATACAAGGATGACGAGGGTATTGCAAATGAGGTAGTTTGTTTATTCTTGTACTTTCTTTTTCTCTTACGGATGTTGGGAGTACAAAAACGCTCTATCCATGCTTGTGAATATTAGCCCTTGCCTCTTGTGATGAATGTTCATGTATTTTCCACAAAATTTGATCGTTTGTTTCTTTCAAACTTGGTTTTTTAAGCCTGTACCATTTTCACGAGGCTAGATGAGCGGGTGCTAGGTCAGAAGTCACGGATCTGTGTTCTGTTTCTTTGATACTAAATGACACTAAATTAAATTTCAGCTCTCATTTCAAGTTTGGACGAGTCAGATTCAGGAAACACTGAACTGCAAGAAACGTGGAGATACCGCCTTTAAAGCTAAAGATTCTGCTACTGCTATCAAGTGTTACACACAGGTAATTACCTTAATAACTGCAGGAACTATCCACTGTCTTTGGATAATGTCAGATATGACCCGTTTGTTTTAGTTTATCTTCCGATCTCTTAGGTTTAATGCTCCAATTTCCTCTGAACGCGATACTTGGTATTTTTTGTCTTTCTGCAATGTGACTTCATTGTCTGCACAATGCAATACTTGGCATCTTTCTGCAATGCGAATTCAATGTCTGCGCAAAACTCTGTACCCTTTCCAATTTATGTTATGTTGACTTGGCTCAATTCTTGGATGCAGATGAGTGTGAAAAATTCTCATATTTTTGCCTAAAATTGACATTTAGTAGTCATCGAGTGTGCTTCCGTTAAAACCCTTCCCAAAAAATGAGCAATTTTTGTTTTTCTGATGCTTGTAAGGTCTTATAACAGCGGCGGATCTACTAAGGCCATTCCGGGGTGCGCGGACACCGGAAACAAATTTTTTCTTTTGCGTATTTTGTCTAATTTTCAGGCTAAAAAAATAAATTTATAACTTTTTTATGTATGTATAGAATTATAGATTTTAAATATTAGTCTGGACCCCGGAAAGAAATTTTTCTGTATTCGCTATTGTCTTATAACCATGATTTTTTGTTTTTGTGTTTGTCAGTTCATTGATGATGGAACAATGGTTTCACCAACTGTGTTTGCTCGACGATGCTTATCCTACTTAATGAGCAACATGCTGCAAGAAGCACTGGCAGATGCAATGCAAGCTCAAGTTGTTTCTCCTGAGTGGCCGACTGCATTTTATCTCCAAGCAGCTGCCCTCTTTAGTCTCGGCATGGACAATGATGCACAAGAGACGCTCAAAGACGGAACATCCTTGGAAGCTAAATGGAAGAAACATTAATTGTATAGTTACTCATTTTTTTGCGCAAGCGTATTTTAAGTTCTTCGGTTGTATTGGTACGGTTTGTATCTATTCGAAAATTTGTATGGGAAATCATATCCATGTGAGGGTTGTATTGCTTGTGTTTTTAATCTAAGCAAAGAGCATGCTGTGCTTGTATTGCTGCTGGCAACGCAAGACGGTAACTGCACCAATTTAACCTCGTTACTATGATCGTGAACGAAAAATTGACATTGTGTTATTTATATCCAAATTATATTGACAGTCATTTTTCAGTTTTGGAATTGCGGTTCTCGGAATCGATACATGCCATCCGGGGTTGTTTCAGCATGGTCATCTATTTCCTGCCGATGGTCTTGAACTGTTGCTTAAGACATCCATTAAGCTCGAAATGATATGTTGTGCGGAAGCGTTGGTACCCTCTTGTTGGTCATGGTATGTTAGTTTATGGAGTGAAGTTA
Organism: Silene latifolia; assembly: GCF_048544455.1. Taxonomy (NCBI): domain Eukaryota; kingdom Viridiplantae; phylum Streptophyta; class Magnoliopsida; order Caryophyllales; family Caryophyllaceae; genus Silene; species Silene latifolia. The sequence continues at coordinate 6,891,278 of NC_133532.1, forward strand.
ATAAGGTTCATATGGAGGCCTTGTTAGTCTTAGGTAGCTGTGGCCCAAAACAATTGACACCTAAAAATGGACGTAGTTGTTTCAACTGCATAACCATTTTTTAGCAAAAACTCTTATTTATAAGTAGTAAGGAACTAAGGATCCTCTCCTCTGTTTTATTTGTTTTTAAAACATTAATAATTAGTCTCTTTAAAACTGACATAATAGCATTCCATTTGCATAGACATGACAAATCTTTTGTCAATATCTAGACATTTTGCTTTTATCTTATTTATACTATTTAACCTGTTTAAGATTAAAACCGATATTCCCGTCTAAAACAAAAATTCGTGATAAAACATCGACAATTCACATCTCAAAATAGCAAATAACTTGGAACACAATGGACAAGGAGCACAGAAGTGAGAAGTCCCAAATTCCTACAAGTTTTGTTTGGACTATAGTTTATGGAGTGAAGTTAATCAGGTTCATATGGAGGCCTGGTTAGTCTTAGGTTGGGATTTGGGAAATAAGAGAAGTCTTGTCTTGTTTATAAGAGATCCTCCACTTTATTGGTATGTGTTTTTTTTTTGGAAGGAGTTCAAGAACAAATCCGTGCAGGCTTGACTCAAAACCGACAATAAATCATATTAATGTGACGGATGGTGGAAGTGGAAGTCCCAACAAGTGGTATCAGATCGGTTAGGTCCAATGTGTGGTGGAGTTCAAGGTAATGGACTACATTTGTCAATGTGGAAGGATCCAAGAACAAACCTGTGCGAGCTTGTTCAAAACATAAATATAGCACATACTAATGTGACGGATGGTGAAAGCGGCAGTTTCAACAAGTGGTATCAGAGTCGATGATTTGATTGAGTTCAATGTGTTGTGGAACCCAAAGTAGTGGACTACATTTGTCAATGTGGATAAGCCCTCGGTTTGACCTCGTGATTGGAGATCTGTGGGTGACTTAGTGTCGAAAGTTTTCCTGATAATGTGTGATGAGGGGGGAGGACAATGATATGGTCTTTTTTTGAGGGGACGGTTGTTAGGGTTACAACTCAAGTCAACTATTATAAAGTTATTTGTGAATAAGAAATACAATAAAAAGTTAGTCAAGTCGGGTCGGGTCAATTTTGCCTTGTTTACGTTTTGGGAAGAAGAACAAACGTGCGGGTTTGGCGGATAATAAACTAAGTCAATCGAGTGGTAGAAGTGGCAGTCCCAACAGTATATAACTATACAATATAAGCAATAATCATATACTCCGTACATTCATTCTTTCTAACTTAATACATTCATTTATTGATTTACCTTATTTCTCTACAACTTTCTCTCGCATCAGCTACTCTATGAGGGCATTAGCAATAGATGAACCTCCAATAGGTTTGTTCTCAGGACACATAAGTTAGTATACAAACTCATTTAGCTACAAACCTCATCCCAACAATAAATAAACCTCTTTAAGGTTCATCACATGGCCCACCATACTATACAACTCCACAAAAAATTTTTTAATTCATCCATGAATCTCAACACCCATGTCCACGGTTTTTTGACTAAAATAATCGACACATCATCTACAAATTTCGATCTTGAAATTTTGACTCTGGTCCAGCCTCCGGTCCAAGGTTTTTTTTTGCCATTCTGGTTAATACAGCTAGAATTTTCGATTCCAGTCCGGTCTTTACTCCACGGTTTTTTTTAACATTCCGATTCCGATCCAAATCGATTCTGGCCCAGGTTGGACCGGTGCAAAGTCCTATTCTCCACCCAAACTAATTTTCCAATATTTTATTGGCTCAAATGATTGGTCCAACACCTAACTTTCCAGCTATTATGACAATTATTTAGTCAACACTCTCATCAAATTAAATTCATTAGTGAATGCAATCACAACACCAAATAAAGATTCACAAAAAGAAAAACGATACACAATTCTTGAAACATTTTATTTTTGAGTTATTACGATTTTACTTAAACGATATTTCATAACCTCATTTCATTTCCACGTTTATTATAATCCTTTCCAAAAACCGTCTTAAACAAGAATTGAAGTTTATTTTCCCATGGAAGATCAACGTAAAGCACATATTCTTATAATTTCCTTCCCAGTACAAGGCCACATCAACCCAGCCCTACACCTCGCTAATCGGCTCCTTCGCGCTGGGGCCCACGTCACCTTCGCCACCACCACCTCAGGATACCGCCTTATCAACAAGGCGAACGTATCCAATGGGATCGATTTAGCCACCTTCAACGACACGTCACTAAGTGAAGTCTTAGACAAATTACTTACGGAAAACAAACCGGTCACGTCTTTAGTCTATACCCTTCTTCTCCCTTGGGTAGCCGAAGTAGCACGTGAGTATCACGTGCCTTCAGCGCTTTTGTGGGTCCAACCCGCTTTTTTATTCGACTTGTATTATTATTATTTTAGGGGATTTGGAGACGTGATTAAAGAGTGTGAGAATGACCCGTTATGGTGCTTACAATTACCAAGTTTACCTTTTACGGTAAAAAAGCGTGATTTACCGTCGATTTTACTTCCTTCTACCCCGTTTTCTCACAAATTTGCACTTCCTACGTTTCGGGAGCAAATCGAGGAGTTAGAGAAGGAGGAGACGCCTACGATTCTCGTCAATACGTTTGAGGCGTTGGAGGTTGACGCGCTTAAGGCCGTCAAGGAGGTCAAGCTCATTCCTGTGGGCCCTCTGTTTCCGTTGACTTTTCGGAGTTCTAAGGTTGAGGAAGAGGAGGAGGAGGAGGAGGAGTATATGAAATGGCTTGATTCGAAAGAAGAATCTTCGGTGATATACGTGTCGTTTGGGAGTATATCTGTGTTGTCGAGACGACAACAACAGGAGCTGGCTCGCGCCCTGTTACTGACCCACAGGCCGTTCCTGACTTCCTGTGGGTCATCAGGGCGAAAGAAAAGGTAGATGAAGATGTGGATGAAGAATTGAGTAGTATCATGGAGGATCTGAAGCACCAGGGCATGATAGTGCCCTGGTGCTCTCAGGTCGAGGTATTGTCCCACCCGTCAATTGGGTGTTTTGTCACGCATTGTGGATGGAACTCGACTCTTGAGAGTATTACATGTGGTGTGCCAATGGTGGCATTTCCACAATGGATGGATCAAACGACGAATGCCAAGCTTATTGAAGATGTGTGGAAGATTGGTGTCAGAGTGGAAAAGAGTGAGGAAGACGGGTTGGTTAAGGAAGCGGAGATTACGCGGTGTTTGGAATTGGTGATGGAGAATCAAGAGATGAAGGAAAATGCAAAGAGATGGAAAGAGTTGTCTGTTCAAGCTTCTCAAGATGATGGTTTTTCTCATAAGAATATAAAAGATTATATTGACATGATTAGCTCTCATTATTAAAGAAGGAAAATGAGATAGCATCAGTAACTCACCGTGTGATGCGCAGTGAGGCTTAAAGTTGGAAGTTTCTTGGAGGCGAAATGGAAGAAACTTTAAAATTGTATAGAGTTATTTATATTTTCGAGTTTTGGATTGTATTATTGGTATGATTTATATCTATTTAAAGCTTCCATGGGGAATCATATTTATGTGAGAGTTGTTGTGATTAAATGAGATACGATCTCATAATAAATTTATTGCGAAATTGTGTAAAACACATGCAATTCATGGTTAAATATAAAATGAGTACGTTAATTATAAAAATAAATACGAAACATTAAAACTTTCATGGATTAAATATAAAATAAAATGACGGGAAAAAAATTATAAAAATAAATGATCGAAACACTAAAAACTTTTACGTTTGCGATCAATAATAATAAAATGATGAAGTTAGATACCCATACAGTTCAAAAAAAACATAAAATGATATAAAAAAGTGATCTTTTAATAACCCGATAAAAAACCCTTCTCTTCAACTAAAAATGGCTACTAGTTTTATTTTATTTTTGGTCAAAAATGTTGGCTAACTAGTGGGTCAAAAATTACCTGCCAACACTTTTGAGTCTTTGTTAATTGTAAATATACTAAATTTAATCAAACTTTCTGCAAAATTAACACAAACCCAACATTATAATCCTCATTTAATGATTTGGGTTTTGCTCATTTACTAATTTCTTTCTCTAAAACATACTACCTTAATTACCTCACTAATTATGGGAGTTTGTTGCTCAAAGCTCTCATTTTGTTGGTGTTCTAACTCTCATAACAAGTTCATAGTCCCACATTCTTCCAATCTTGGTAATTTTAATAACAGTTGATCTTCCATAAGACGGTTATATCCATCTTTAATATAAAACAGGTCGTCTTATACAAGAGTTTATAATTATCTATGCATTCTATTTTTTTTTTGTCTTACCGGTTTCTTGTTTAAGACGGATAGGTTCGGCTTAAGTTCATAGCATATAGTGTATTTCAGCACATCATTATAATCAGATTAGTATAAAGTTTTAATCTTTCATATGGATTACTCCCTCGGTCCTAATTATATTACGAGTATTTACTTTGATTAAAATACCCGTCATAAATACTTGGAGAAAAATTTATTGGTCTTTTTGGTTGTTTCAGTTGATATCATCATATCAGCAGATAACATTGTGTCTGAACATGGTGAAAAAGCTCCTAAGGATTCACTATCTTTAACCCCTCTTGGTGAAGCTTGCTCAAAACTCGATCTTACAGCGATACACGGAATTTTAGATGACATTGAATACAAGGACGACGAGGGTATTGCAAAGGAGGTAGTTTAATCCAACCAGTTTCTTAATCCAACCAGTTTCAGTGTGTTATAGTGTATGCTTCAGACAGTCCTTTAGAGACTAACTTCAGTTCCGCGACTGTAAATTCTATTTCAGCTTTTATTTCAAGTTTGGACGAGTCAGTTGCAGGAAAGACTGATTCAGGAAACACTGGATTGCAAGAAATGTGGAGATACCGCCTTCAAAGCTAAAGATTTTGCTACTGCTATCAAGTTTTACACACAGGTAATTACTTTAATAACTGCGGATCAATCCCCCGTCTCTGGATATACTGTCAACTACTCAATTACTGCATGCAATGGTGTAATTGAGTAGTAGACAGTCAGAGACGGGAATTTGAGTCTGCGGCTTTGGAAGGTCTTCTATCCATGACTTGTTTGAGTTTGTTAGCTGATTGATGATGGGACAATGGTGTCGCCAACCGTGTTTGCTAGACGATGCATGTCCTACTTAATGAGCAACATGCTGCAAGAAGCACTGACAGATGCAATGCAAGCTCAAGTTGTTTCTCCTGAGTGGCCGACTGCATTTTATCTCCAAGCAGCTGCGCTGTTCAGTCTCGGGATGGACAATGATGCACAAGAGACGCTCAAAGACGGAACTTCCTTGGAAGCCAAATGGAACACTAGAATTGTATAGTTATTTATATTTTCGAGTTTTTCAATTGTATTGTTATGATTTGTATCTACTTAAAGTTCCCGTGGGGAATCGGGTTGTTTTGCTGAGGGCAATGCAAATTCAAACAAATTCCAAAGGAATCAAACTGTGAAATTCGCAAGGAACGAGGACAAGAAAGATTTTTAAGCTATAAAACGAAGAATTTCAGCTTGATTATGCTTTCGACCAATTTCAACAATCACTGAATGCAATGGTGGAAGTAATACCATCAATTGTTACATAAACACGGGCATTCCCGTCTCAAAAGTAGCCAAAATAACAGGGAGGAATTGGCTAGGAGCGCATTAAGTGAAAAGTCCTATCTTATAATTTTTTGTCTTGCTATAATTGATGAGAAAAGTTGTTCAAGTTCACATAGGGGGCGGCTGGTTAGTTCCGAGTAGCTGGCCCACAAGATTAGTCACCTGAAAATATGAAAGGAATACAAAATGATTGAGTTCTGAATTACAAAAGCATAACAAAATGTAAGGAACTCCTCATAAATCGTCACATCTATGTTACTCAAGAGTCAATTTGAGTGGCATGCATTGGAAGTGTGTGTGTGTGTGTGTGTGTGTGTGTGTGTGTGTGTGTGTGTGTGTGTGTGTGTGTGACTGTTGGACCTGGTCTGTTTTGAGAAAAAATCCTAGTTTTTAAAATGAAGGAAAGGAGCAAGAAGACTAACATGTAGACAACCGACACAAAAGTTTAGTGTTGAAGTGTGCACGCACACACGGATGACGCAAAAACATTTACCCTGAGATTTGGGCCTACCATCTACCATATCTATGGTTAAATTTTGAGGTAACGAACCAGTGTGAACTTGGGAGTTAATCACGTCTGTACCAATGTTGGCATGTAAAATTATCTACGCCTCTATATGATGAAAGAAAAAGTCCAGATAACGTAGCTGCATGACTTGCAATTTTACAATAAAAATATACAAATTGCAAACTTTACAATAAACAGTCGTAATGAAGTCAGGTAAGCTGAGAACACTGAACACCATGACTGACAAAAAAAGTCCCGCCATTCTTTATCGTAGCAATTTACCATGACTCTCATATATAAGTACTAGAATTGGCTCAAAAACATAGATAACTAATACTAATGGGGACAAAGATTAAGAAAGTTGCTCAATTGCCAGACAAAATTACCTGCCAATACTTCGAAACACATTTATCAATGCAGCTATTTTCAGACATGTTTAGCTCAGAGTCTTTGTAACTGAAAGAGCAGGGAGAAATAAACATTATTTCTTAGAGGCCTGTTCAGCATATTCTGCCTACAGAAGACGGAAAAGTGTAATAGGCACATTCTCACCTTTTATCAGCACATTTGCGAAAGCATGTCTGAGTAAGCCTGAAGCAAGTATAGAAGAGAATACAAATCAGGCAAAGATCTATTTATTTGTTCACCACGTCAAAACATATTATCCACCAATCACCCTTACTTGACTAAAAAGACTACAATCCTTTAACGGTTAACAAGACTGTAATCCGGGTTCAAGTCCTTGGCCTCTTGCCAAAATGGCAATCCATTACACCCTTCTTTTCCCGGACCTTCTAGCGGGGAGTTACCGGGCTGAAGATTATTCATGAGCTCGAAAGCTTAAATATCTAATTCTCTTATGTATATGGATGTGACTATCTGGTGTTGTTTTGTACATAGGGAGCCACCCTTTGGTTTAACTGATATCTTCTCTTGTACCAAAAATAGAGACAATAGGAAGACAAAATACCAGCCAAACGCGACCATCTAGCATGTCAGCATTTCCCTTGTGACCCGTAAGTAGACGAATAATGACAAGTGAGAAAGAAAGCAATTATGACTAGATGCACAATTAAAGTTACCAACTTGTTAAATAGTTCAACTCTGTATTCCATTTCCTTTTCTGCCATAAACATCATCTGCACAGGTACAATGTAAAAGCATGTTTAGTTTATACCAAAGTGATTGCTTCGCAAGAATGAGAGACGACTACACGCTAACTAATCAACACAATATGAAATCAAGAAAATTTGAAGAAAGTAAGTAATCGAGATGTGCCTTAGATGACGATTGTATACAAGGATAGTAGGTTATACACTTATACATCACTATTTATTGCTCCGCTTCTTAAGAAACACATATTCAGGTTGGCTAGCTTAGGTGCACCAACCGCTAAACTATTAATGAAAAGAGAGCATCCATCTTGACACTAACACTGATTCTAGACATCAGATTCATCCACCTTTGAACCTTTGATGATGCTTGTATACAAGGATAATAGGATATAAATCACTATTTACTGCTCCGCTTCTTAAGGCACGCACATTCAGGTCGGCTAGCTAGGTGCACCCATCCAACAGTAAGACTGACAGCGATTTTAGACATCAAATTCAAGGCCTTCATTCACATATTTTTATGTTAGAAGGTGGATGACATTAAGGGAAGGCCTAAAGAGCACCCACAACAACAACAACAACAACATTACCCCAGCGCCTCAATGGCTCCCGCAAATTGCGGGGTAAGGGGGGGTCGGATGTACAGAAAAATATAGGCCCGATTTTTGCCTTGATGGACATTAGGCTTACAATGCTCGCCACCCGAACTAAAAGGGAAGGGAAACCAACCAATTGGACACACTCAAATGAATCAAATTCTCACTTCACAAGATAAAAACTCAACCCATATGGACAACAATAGCATAATATCTCCCTTCGTCTCAATCATTTATCTACATTCCCTTACAACATCACTCAAAATAAAAATAAAAAAGGTTAACAATGATCGGGACGGAGGGAGTACCTAACAATATCACAATGCAATGTCAACCATCCACCTCAATTTATTCTCTCGATCCGATCCGATCCGACCCGACATTATTTAAGCTTATACACGAGTAGAACTAAACAAATCATGGCAGAAAACAATTACCTATACAATTTCACAATTAACTGCAAAGATTAACAATAATGATAATTAAAAAAAACCTGTTCTTGTGCCAAAGCCTGTTGTGCTGCTGCATTGTTGGCCATTTTCAGCTGAAATTTTCGAAATAAAAATAAAATTAAAAGGAATTATAATAATAATTCAACAATAACTGTAAATTTGTAATCAATAATTGCCAGAAATTCATCTAAATCAACAAAATCTAACTGAAATATCAATATTTTTATCAATAGATTGTTGAAGAATCTCAGATCTATGAAAAAAATCCAAAAAGATTACAACTTTTTGTTAACCAAGATTGAATTAAAGCAAATCAAGATAAACCCATTACCTGAAAATTACGGAATTGCAAATCTCAAAGACTTTGGAAGGAAGGTCAGAAAGAGAGAAGTTGAATGATGCTGTTTCAGGGTTTAGGGTTTTACCAATCGTTTTATTTTGACCCTTCTCCTTCCAAAAATATTGTTTTTTCTTTTTTGTTTTAATAATGATGATTAGACAAAAATAATTGTCGATAATTAATTATTACTGTATATTATGAGACGTGTTTTATGATAATTAATTTTATATATCATCTCAAACAATCGATAGTTTACTGAAAACGTAAACCGGTTGAATAATGTTGAATTTAAAAGAGTTTTATTAGTTTTTTGGTCACTCAATAAGATATTTGGGGTCATCGTCATTTTTCTACAGAGTTTCAGCTCAGATTTATCTTTTCGTGATACTTGTCCTCATCGTCATTTGTAAACCGCACAATCGCACATGTTTCTCGGCTTGCATTTTACTCTACTCTATAGCTAACTTCTTGACGGTCAAAGATGAGATGCGATGTGGGGGGTGGTTTAATGGGGAGTTAACACTTAACACTACAGATCACGTTCTCAAAAGGGTGATAGCATCAATAAAAACAATGTTCAAATCAATACCAATATAAGGTCGTTTTCTTTAACGAACCTACACAAATGAAGATTTTAACCCGCTACCACAAAACCCCCCATAAATAAATTACTTTTAAAAACCGTCTCCACAATTATTTTCTTATATTATTGTTATTTTAAAAAGAAATGCAAAATGCAAAAATATCTATTGTAGAATAACATTTAAGTCCTCAAATTAAACACTATACAAACCCAATACCTAAAGTCCTAAACCTAGTAAATGATTGGGTCGGGTCAATTAAGGTTCGATTATTTGGGTTTGCAGAAATTCGGGCTGGGTTGGGCGAGCCACTTTGAGCGCGGGTTATTTTCGGGTCAATTATCTATAAAATACTATTAAAAGACATCCTAAAAAATGCCAACTAGACAAAGCCACATAGGATGTGGAAAAGCCACATAGACATTCACATTGCCACTTTGGTTAAGATTGACACACGCCTACCCAACCATTCTCCACGCAGATATCTATACTATATAGTTTTCTAATTCGTACATAATCAAATTCTAAAATTTATGAATTTTTAATAGATGATGATCAAAATAAAAAAATAGTAATATGTATCAATGATGAAATAAATTCCGATTTCATTTGATATTCACAAAAAAATCAACTATCTAAAATTGTAATTTTTCTAGAGATAACCCGTGATTTCCACGGGTAACAAAACTAGTTATAAGTTATCTATGGCTAATAATTAGTATACATAATAATAAACTTGTGGGTAAGATTATACTAGGTCGGATCAAATTCGAGTCCATCATTCATGAATTCATTCGACCGTCCTATAGCATGGAACGGCCCAATAGAAGATCTAGCCAACATAAGCCGTGGTTATAAGCACTACATCCTCTAACCCAGCATATACTCCATAGCCGGCTGCTGCTGCTGCTATCGCTCCGCCAACAGTACACCTCATCTTCCATAGTCAATACCACCATTACGATATTCTTTCATCACCCTCGCCGATTGACACCAACTAACAACATTCAGGTTTCGATTTTAACTTGCAATATTTAATATTTTAATTTCACTCAAAAGCCCTAAAAACCTCCTCTAAACCCTAAAAAAACATCAAAATTTGGGGGAAAACAGACCTTCTTCAACTATTTAATTTAATTGTTTCTGGGTACTCACCAAAATCCAATCTTTAATTGCATTTCATTTATTAATTTCATGCATTTCGCTTCTTCTGCATTACTAATTATGTAGAATTTCTATGCAATTTTTTTTCGTTGAATTAACAGTTTCATAGTTTAGTAATTGTTTAATTTGATTATTTCTGGGTCTTCAATTGTTTAATTAATTGTTTCTGGGTTTTCTCCAAAATCCAATTTTTGATTGTATTTCATTGGTTAATTTCATGCATTACCCACTCAGGCCCGATCCTGAGGTTTGTAGGACCCTAGGCAAAAGTGTAGATTAGGGCCCCTTTAAAAAAAATACAATGTATGATCATTTTTTTTTTTAAATCACTAATTCTATTACCCGTGAAATTCAAGGGACTATCTATGTTTTTACGTTGATGGTGTTTTGTAAACCCGGATTCGTGATTGATTGGGCCTTGAGGAACAAAAAAAGACTCGTAAGAAAAAACTTTTATTAATCAATAGGTATATTGCCATAATATATCGTCAAACATATGTCATGTTTATGACCACAATTTACTAAATTTTATCACAAATTACTAATATTTTGCTATGAATATTGTTACGTTTATTAATCTTTTGCCACGATTTTTGTTATTATTGTTGTTTGTCTTCAATATTTTGTCTTTATTTATTATACTCCCTCCGTTCCGGTCATTTGTTTACCATTTACTAACTTTAAACCCATGCAAAAATTACACGGATCTACTCATTCATTTTATTTGTAAAATCTAAATAATGAATGAAGATTTTTACAAAAAATGCACAAAGTTCTGACTGAATAATGTTTTATCAAGATTTATTGATAAAAAAGTATACAATTTGTATACGAAAGTTTTGTCTATATTTATGTTATATTCTAAAAATTAGAAAAAAAATATTCACAGATTACTCGTATATTCTATGTTATCTTCGATACAATCATATAAACATAAAAGCTCAATATTCTCTCTCTTAATAAAATTAACCGCCCGACAATTAATACCAACAAGTAGTATATAATAATAAATATTTTAAATTTTTGTTAATTATCTTCTTTTAAAGTTGATTATTAAATAAAATTAACCGCCCGACAATTAATACCGACAAGTAATATATAATAGTTAATTATCTCCTTTTAAAGTTAATTATCTTAAAATGAAAATTTTAAAATAAAGTAATAAATGTTTTTACTTTTTGTTCAACAATTTTAATTTACAATTGTAATATTTGAGTTCTAAAGTCATATTTAAGTTTTTTTTTTGTTTTTTTTTGTTTTGAGTTACAATTTACATTTGCAATTAAAGTAAATAATGCATTAGGGTCAATTGGCTAGGTAGTTATTACCGTATGTATGATATATTTTCTTGGTAATTAAATTTGAGTCAATACTTTGTCTTGTTAGGCAGGGACTTCAAAAAACCAGACTTACATATCAAATAAAAGGATTCAGATGAATAAAACAAAATTAGTAAAAGTGAAACTCCCTAAATAGTTGCGTATCCGTGCAAATTGTTAAACCTATTTTTTATTTAGTCAAACTCATTTAGGTTTGTAGAACCCGTGCAAGTTTAAAATGATTTTGCTCCGTACACGTTTAAATTTAAAAAATTAACCCTTTTTTTGTTTAGTTTCGATTGTTAATTAGTGAAAATTGCACGGATATGCACTTCAAACATCATTAATGAAAATGTCTTACAATAAGTCATTGTAAAACCATCCACAAACTACATTGATGCCCTTATCACTTAACCATGTTAAGTAATGGAAGTTTTATGAGGTTAAATAATGTAAAGTTATACATGGTTTTTATTAATGCATGTGTAAAAACGTTTTATAAAATAATTAATATTTTTTTAAAAAAATGGGCTCATTCAGCGAAAATTAATGGGCGTAAGCCGTAAGCAATCAGAGTTCGAGCAAAATTCGCACGACCCAAATACCAACTACAATCTACAAAAACTATTTATTTTGACCCGCCTAATAAAAAAATCTAAAAATACACACAATTACTCTCCTCTTATTCCTTCACCGTCTTAACCTCACACTCTGTAAAAACGTTTTATAAAAGAATTAATATTTAAAAGAAAAATGGGCTCCTTAAGCAAAAATTAATGGGCATAAGCCGTAAGCAATCAGAGTTCTGGCAAAATTAAGCCCAAGTGTGCGGGCCGGGCTACAAGTACGGGCTTATTTCATCGACCCAAACCTGGCCCGTCCGGGGTTAAAGCGGGCTTTCGAGCCAATTCGGGCTAAATTTTATTTGTTTCTCTTGAAATAAGTTTAGAAATCCTCATTATGAAGTTAGATACTTTGTGTATTTGTTATCAAAATTTTCGTAAAGAATTATGTGATTTTTTCAAGTATTGTCAATTAAGTAGTAACCTAACGTACATTTTATGAACCTACTGATATAGGTGATCCATACAAACTAAATGCAGAATTTTTAGTAGTGTAATAATATATTTTAGTGCGGTGCTTACTGTATGTTGTTGTAGTGTTATAACTGATTTGATATTTGTTGTTCATTAGGCTAAAAATATCGACTTAGCACGCCGATAATGGTAAAGAATTTATCGGCACTAGTGTGATACAAAATCATTAGCTCATTTTTTATCATTTAAATACTAGTAAAGGAAAATACTAAAGCCTTATCAAATTAATACATGTAAACAAGTGACTATGACTTATTTACAATACAACAATTGATTGGTTAATTATTTTACTGAATGCTTATTAACATTCTTAAATTTTACATATTCGTAAATTTTACAATGTTCGAGCCGTGCCGGGCCAAAATCCGGGCATAACGTCGGCCCAAACCCGGCCCTATTATATTTAATCGGCCATGGGCTTCGAGCCGTTGGCTTTTCGGGCCTATTAGGCCCAAGCCTGGGGGAAAATCGGGTTGGACCGGGTGGGGCTTGGGCCATATGATCAGCTCTAAGTAACACACATGGTTCTATTTTCTAGATTAGGATCCTTACAATTTCCTTCTTTCAAGCCCCATTTAATAATAATTTCCCTTCTAACTTTCATTTTACCTTTACTTTTATGAATATTTATGAATAAATTTAGGATCGTTAGATGTTTGGAGAAAACAATCTCAACCGAATGATCAATGTACTAAGCTCCCTCTCGCTCTAACAATTTAGAAAGAGAAAACCTTCTTAAAAGCAAAAAAATCTAAGACTTAAAGAAATGGGTGTAGCAGCCTCCTTCCAAAGATCTTCTTCATCCCTATTCTTTAATCTTCATTCTTCATAGCCATGTTCCTCCTTCAAGATGAGGTAGATCCTAGTCTCTTATCAAGTTTTTTTCAAAAAAATTCAGCCATCTTGATTTTATCCTTCTTAAAGATTAGACTTTAATTTGCTCTCCACTTTAGTCTGGGATGGCATTTTTTAGTCACATATCTTAGTTAAGGAAAGTTTAAATTAAGGATTTAATAGCAATATTTATCGATTTACCTTTGTAAATTGAAGTCATTGTTAATTTTTTCAGAATATTTCAGCCCTTTTTCTTCATTTTCTCCTTCTTAAAGATTAGATTTTAATTTGCTCTCCAATTTAGTCTAGGAGGGCATATCTTAGTTAAAGAAGGTTTAAATTAAGGATTTAATAGCAATTTTTATCGATTTATCTTTGTAAATTGAACTCATTGTTCATTTTTTTTCAGAATATAAAGTTTAGCTTTTTGATGAATGTGTATTGAAGTTTTTAATCCTTTTGGACGCGTAAAAAAATCTGGTTTTTAGGTTTCTTTGTTCCTCCTTTTGTGTTCTTTACAGTTTGGTAAGGTAACTTCTCAGCTCTTCTATTTTATCATAACTAGGTTTGGTGCCCGGCTTCGCCCGTGCTACCTCTATTTACCGTTAAATTTTATTTTCAATGAAATAAACTATGTTGGAGTTGTCTAACTCACACGTTTACTATTTGTAATATATTTTTCTACGGCATATCTTGTAATTATGATGAAATGTAAAATTTATTTTCAAATTATGAGACACGTTCACTACCCCGCTATTAATATTATTACTTTCACGACATTCTTTCTTAATATCGTTACGTTCACTACTCTCGTGGGTTACTATTGTTTCTTTTACTAATTCCTCTATTTTTTTTCTGTTAAATTCATTATTCCCGATAATTTTATTCGGCCTATATTTAAATAAATAAAATATTTCATTGAGTCGATTGATTATTTAATTGTTCATACTTTTTCTCATTGTTACCACTGTTACTTTCACTACATTCGTAGTTACTTTCACTACTCCCACTATCATTATTATAACTGTCACTACTCAGTACTCACACATTAATACCGTTAATTTTATTAATCTCGTTGCTGCTACTATTACTTTTACTACATTTAATTTAATGTATAATTCTATGATGAAACCAATTAATTCCATAACTGGGGCATGTTAATTTTAAGGAAAATCACTATATACTTGTGTTTTCTAAATTTAATTACTTTAATTTAATGTAATTTCCATAAATATTCTTCATCGATGCATCTTTATATTATACTTTTAACCAAAACTATATAATATTTACATTGAGGTCCCTTTATGAGGTCCATCACACGGTGTTATCAATTTAAAACTATATAATATAATTAATTTGTATAGATTTATTTAATTACATTGAAGTCCTTTGGTTTCTGGAATTAATATATAGTATTGATGAATTTGTTTTGGGGGTTTTAAAGTATCCGACTTTTCAGACGAGAGTCTCCTTCTTTGTACCCTTTCTTATCATGGTTCTCCGTGGTAAATGAAAATTCTTTGAATTTTGTTTACCTTTATCATCCGAAAGGATGGTATGAGTTAATTAGTCAACCTAATTTCTTTTACCTTAAAAAAAAAAAAAAAAAAAAAAAAAGAAAAATCAATGTACTAACTACCAAGTGGAATCGAATATGGACTCTTATTTTAGTGTCTTTCTTTACTAAAATCCCAATTCTTTGGTTGAACCCAAAACCCACCTCTAGGCTCAAACCCTAAACGCACCTCTAACCATAAACTGAGATTATACGGCAGCCGACGACGATAGTGACCGGCGAAGACGACGACGACCAGCAAGAAGGATAAATCCCTCTTTTTTGTATTCCTATTTCGAATCCATCAATTATTTAGTAAGTATGATTTTAATCTTTTTATTGTTTTTAATTTCATATGCTTATTTGAATTGAATCTCATACGAATTTGCTATTCAGTTTTCTATTCAAACGAATTTGCCCTTAAATTAGTACTGTATTAATTTGCTATTCAATTGATATTAATTTGTTCTTAATTTCATATGTTTCGTCTGATTTTACTGATGATGATTTGTCGAAGAGTGTGCTAGTTAATGAATGAATGCTTTAAACTTTGAGCTTTGCTTATTTGATTTTCAGGGATAATGTACATGTGCTAGTTAATGCAAGTGAAATCAGTGGTGTTTGAATTTTATTTTTGCGTATACCTTTCCAATTACAAAAAAATGCATTAATTACTCTAGATAATTGTCCTCTTATTCTTTTGAGGTAAATCCAGTAGAAGAATAAGAAGATGGTGGCCGAAATTGGTAGTGAGAGAAGGATAGTGTCATAATTTGGAGTGGGTATAATGCAATTCTTTCGTGTAGCGGAAGAGGCTTTGTGGATTTTGGGATGAGCCATGCCGGGTTTTGGGCAAGTGGTTTGCTGCTTTCGCTTAAAAATAATATCTACCATGAGGGGTTGTGGCCGAATTTTAATAGTGACCAAAGGAGTGGTGGTCGAATTTTAGTAGTGAGATAATGCAATTTTGGTGGTAATTTGGCCAAGAGGCTGGTGGCCAATAATTTTGGCGGTGGTTGACCAAAGGAGTTGCGGCAAAACATTAATAGTGGGTTTGTGTAAGGTGGATTAAGGGTGGTGGTAGTGGAAGAAGATTAACTCTTAATTAAGGCGTTAACTTTTATCAAGAGCCTCACCCTACCACATTTGAAGACCATCTCAATCAAAGCTTTAGGGTTATGATCGACTCAATAAGTTAATCAGTGATCATATATCTTATATCTTGGGCCATTGAAATTAAGAAACCGTTGCTTAGGAATTAGAAGATGAGTTTTTAAATTCTAAATTTCCAATTAAAAAAGCAAAGAGTTGGGAATTCGGGTCTTAGAAAAAAAAAAAAAAAAAAAAAAAAAAAAAGAGGGTAGAGACTAGAGAGTCAGGGTGAGAAATTAGAAAAGCATTGCTTCGTTTTTACTAAATTAGATTTTTTTTCTTTTCTTACCACTATTATTATTTTAAAACTCTGAACAATGGGCCCCTTTCTAGCCTGGGCCCTAGGCCGCCGCCCCTCCAGACGACCCTCAGAACCGGGCCTGTACCCACTCATGCAATACCAATAACTTAGAACACAAAAATTGGGAGGGAGACCATCTTCCCGTACCCCTAGTCCGTGATGCAAAACGACTTTCTAATTTCGTACATATTTACATAATAAGTGTACCCATTTTATATGCAGTTTTTTTTTTGTTGAATTAACAAGCTCATAGTTCAGTAATTAATTTATTGATTTCCCTTTTTGTTTGATGTGTAGAGAAGCTAAAAAAACAGAGTTAAGTTATGGAACATGGATCTAATAATCCAAGTGCATCAACATTTTCCATAACCGAGGAGGATCATACTCTTGCTAATTCATTAAGATTGGTTCTTAATAAAGAGTGAGTTTTGCCTCTTTTAGTGTTTAATTTACTTCTATAAGATGTTGTATGTTATGTCTTGATCTTTATGTGAAACGGTTTTACAAGAGACTCAATCCCTTAGAAATTAATGACTTGAAATCTGTGACAAAATTTGACCCATTTTTTTTAGTAGGCGTTCTACGAGTGCTGCAAATGTTAAACTGCAGTATGGTGATTACTAATTAGTCAGAACATGTAGTTTTAAATAGTGGATGATGTGTTTTGTAAAGATTTGCATTTTGTTATAAGTTGGCGTTGGATGTTCTTCAGCTTAGCATATGCTTAGTCGGAATGTGATACCGAGCAATTAGGAAGAGAGGCAGAGAAGTATTCATTTACAATGGAGATAGTCCAACTATTTTGTGTTCGGATTTCGGGTGGATGAATTTAATGGGTCGTTGAATTGTTTGCGCTAGTTTTATTCTGAAGTAACAGTCTTTCAATGCTATTCTTGACACAATTTTTATTATGGGTCATCTGAAAAGAATCTGTGAGTGTTAATTGTTAACCTAGCATAGAAGGCTAGAGGCTGCATACATTGATCGTCCTTACCTCGAAATTTGAGGGAGTCCTTGAAGCATTGAGTTTAAGTTGGTTTGAAAGAAAGCTGGAGAGGGAGGGCATGGCGAGCTAGCAAATGAGTGTGTGTCCTGTCACCCGGAGTGGTACAATCGAGGGTGAATCTTTGTTACGTAGCCTACAACTTGTGATATTTTAACTTGAGATGAGATCTTGATCTGATCTTGCCTGCTTTGAAGGTTATATTCATAATTTAATGACGCTTTGATGTTAATGTGCAGTCCAAGGGTCTCATTTTGTGGGTACAGCATTCCTCATCCTTCTGAAGCCCGGGTTAATGTCCAAGTTCAAACAACAGGTAATCACAGAGAAGTTTTTCTATTCTCTTATGTTCGTGCATGTGTTGTCAAGCTCAGAGTGTTAGCAGGGGTGCAAGAAGTTTGGTTTATGAAATAATCTCCGCACAGTTGTCTTCTGCCATGACATAAAAAAAACCAAGTTGTAGGCTATAATAGTTTAATAAAAGTTGTCCGTTAACCAGGGTGATCATAACTAATCGATATTGAACAATAAAGTAGTTTACCACACCATCTTTGACACTTACGTGCGATAGGGACACAAAGGATTAGAAGTCAGAACCTATGTTACTCCGACTCAGATCCAAGTGTCAGATGCGACGCAGTGTCGGATATGATTATTTTTCTAGAAGTTTTCAATTTTTTGTTCTAAAATGAAGTGTCTAAAATGAAGTGTCTAGGCGTCGTGTCATATCGGACACTTCAAGACAAGCGACACACGACCAAAGTGAAGTGTCGGAGTAACATAGATCATCGATCAGAACAAATGTTAGACGGTGATTGAAGGGCAAATGTTAGGTTCTTACACTCTTAAGTCTTACCCTTGTGCTAACAACACAAAGATGATGTTTTGGAATGACCCAAAATGAAAAGATGAAGATTCCGTCAAGAATTGCATTGAAGGGCAATTTCCGACCTATTATCAATACCAATTCAAAGTAAAATTACACTTTTTCGGTTATTTTGAATTTTTCAGCCAATGATATATCTTTTTATATCCATTCTACCCCTCCCCTTATTTTCTAACCTCTAACCCACCCAAACCAACCTAACCCAACATCCATATCCCACCCCACCCCAACCACATCCCAAGCTCGACACATCCCAAGCTCGACACAGCACCCATCTCACCACCGTCTTACACCACTAACCCCACCAACCCCACTGCCTCACACCACCAACCCCCACCGTACCCACACTGGACCAAGCCCCACCCATGAAATATCTTCCCACCACCCCCAAAAACCCAATCACCAATCACCATATAACTCACATATAACTCACTGAAAACCCTACACCTCGGAAACCTCACTATCAGCATCATATACCTCGTAAAACCTATCACAAGCCACCATATACATAGAGAACCGCTTCAGCTTTGAATAGTGTGGAGGTAGTGGGTTAGTTATTAACGGAGTTTTATTTGGTTCAATGGTCGGTTAATTAGAAGATAGAATGTTGTTTTGATTAGTTAGTCAATATACTAATTATTAGTTGCTAATATTGTATGTTGTAACTACATTGTCCGATTTTCGGGCTTTGGTGAATTTGCAATACAACTAAGAGTAAACTAGTAGATATAACTGGAGAAGACGTGGCTAGAGTAGGTTGGTTAATTTGCACAAATGAGTGTATATTGTGGAGGTGGCTTGGGTAGGGTGAGGTGGTGGGTATCATGGTGATTGTGGTATGTGGTGGTTATGGGGTTGGTGATTGTTGTCATGGTGGTTGGGCGAGGGGCAGGTGAGATAAGATGGGACGAGAATAGGGAAATAGAGTATATTAATAACAAGGGTATTTTGGTCTCTTCGTGTCACTTTTTTGACGGAAAAGGTGACTTTGTATGATAACCTGTCGAGGATGGTAAGTTGCAAGTGATCATGAAATTTTTTTTTAGCCCGGTAGTGTTATCATTTGCCCAATAATAAACTTTGATATTGAATATTGTAGGGGGATTTCATGAGCCATAGTTTCGAATCAAATGACATCATCATGTTAGTATCGTAGGGGTGTTCCATACATGTGGTGATGATAATTGATCAAATAATAAACATTGAAAATGAGTATCACTATTTCCATATCCATCATGTTAAGGAGCGAATGATCGATTGATCAAAACATCTCCAAACGACAAAATAGGAATCCATGTGGTGTAAGAAGTCCTAGGGTGTTTATGAGTTAGTGTTAACAAGCTTTACTTATTCTGATAGTACGACCTCTGAAGTGGTCCTCAAAGGCGAAATTAGAGAGCTATAATACACGCTCAAGATAGTTTCATCTCAAAAGGAACTTTGTGGGAATGGAATGAAATTGTTAAAGACCATCCTAATAGTTCACATTGGCTATGGAAATGGCAATTGATGGGTTATTAAAACAATAAAATGATGTATAAATCCGTATTGACATAGTTGTGGTGCAGGAATGTTTTTCTAAACACCTCTAGTGGTTATTAGACACTAGTGTGGTGGAAAATAGTCTTTTGGTGACTTGAGTGTGGTGACAACCACATCTCATTTTGAAAAATGCTCGAACTAGTCACCAAAAATCGAACGTGAAGGTTAAATTCACCCTCACACGGCTTCATAAGTCACCGGAACTGATTGAAAATTGTCAGGAAGGGTCTTAGGGTTAGGGCGGTGGTGGATGCGAGAATTTTCGAATTTTCATTGTGGGGCTAGGGGCACTATTTTTTTTTCTCCTTGGTACTAACTTTGCCGTAACCGTACTCCGTATAATTGTATTGACTCACAGGTGTTGATTAACGAACATTTACGGGTCTAGGATTCATAATAAGTGTACGAAGAAAAAAGAAAAACAAGACTAACATAATCGAAGCATAATGGTAATATCTATATTACCCGAACAAATTTTTTAAAACGTTAAATGACAAATTTAAAATTTTTTAAGGAAAAACAATTGTAACTTTACAAGATATCTTAGCAATTAAAACTTTACACACGAGCTCATATGACACTTCTATATATATAACCATTTGTACCATAGTAAATTATAAACTATTAATGGACAAACTTGTACCATATAAACTACAAATGAAGGAGTAACTACTTGGGTCCTGTGATGCTCGGACTTGGATACGAGGATCCGACACGGATACGGATCCGAGTGTCGGATCCTTGAAATCTCAAAAACGAGGACTCGGATACGAGGATCCAAATTTAAATTTGGACTCGGCTAATTTTTATTTTTCCGAAAAAATCTGTGTTACTCGAGACACGATGACACGTGTCGGCGTGTCGGATACGGCTATTTGGGGTGAATTTTCCTGTTTTGTGGTCTAAATTGTAGTGTCGAAGTGTCATGCCGGACACCGACACGTGTCTGACACGCGACATGGCAGTTAAGTGAAGTGTCGTGTCGGAGTAAAATTGGAAAAAATTGATTATTAGTTAAAAAAATCAAAGAAAAGAAAGGAAAAGTATTTTCTTCATGTTTAACATGAATGAAGACTTTATTACAGCATTAAATTCATGTCAAGATCACTCTTGATATAGGGCTGTTGTACAAAACACTCTCACACCGAAGGATCCGATTTCTCATAGAAGGATCCGTCAAGGATCCATGTCCGGATCCTGTCCACCGGATGCACAGGTCAGGAGTCTTAGCATCACAGCTGCTTAATCCACCCAAATGGTTAAACATCTCGGCCCACATGTCTTTTATTACTTTATCAGTGACTTGAGTTTATAAAAAAATGGTTTTCAGGGAATTGAACCCAGCTCGTGGCTATAGAAGACTGAGGTTGAACCACTGAACCTTTGGCGTTTTATGTGAATTGTTCAGCATTGAATAGTATATATAAGTTTTTTAGAACCCCCCCCCAACACACACACACACAAAAAAAAAAAAAAAAAAAATTCGCCCTTCTCAGGCATGGTTATAAAGTGGTTATAAACTACAGTCAAACCGTACCATAATACTTGCGGGAACCTGTCATGAAATATCCTACTGATTTTTCATAGATGTGGTGGTAATCGATCAAATAATACATTTGGCATAGATTATCACTACATCTTGATATCCAATATGGTAAGGGGACTAATGTATTTAAACAAAATCAATCGGCAAAACTAGGCTCCTATATGGCACAAAAGTAGTCCTGGGGTGTCTATGAGTTGGTGTTGACAAGTTGCACTCATTCTAACACTACAACCTGTTTCTGATCCTAAAAGTTGAAATTTGAAGGCTATTATGTGCCTGGATGGATTGCTTCACGGTGCGCCGTCAGAGTCTATTGAAAATCATTAGGACCATCCTAGTTGTTCATATTGGCTATGGGGATGTGAATTGGTTCATTATTATGTAATAAAGTAGTGTTTGTTTCCTTATGTTGACATCTCCCGTGGATGTGGTGAGTGATTGAATGGTGTGCCAAAACACTATAAGTGGTTAAACACATTCCATGGCACATAAACAGTCTTGGGTGATTATAAGTTTGTTGTGGTGATTAAAGCGCACTTATTTTGACATCAATCGTGTGTAGTGGTTCCTAAAAGTCAGGTTTTACGTAAATATAATCACACCTTCATGCACCTTCCCTAGTCATTGTGGTGGGATTAATTGAAGATTGTCGGAAAAGGGGGCTTAAGGGATGTGATGAAGTTAAAAACTACAATTAAATGTACTGCAACAATCTGAATGCATTTCACAAGGCATAGCGTTGCAATTATTAATTGAAAAATGTGAAGATGTATCCTAAGAATATTACTAGCTACTTAGCTAGATATGGGGATGGACTGATGGTAATTGATCAAATAATAAACATTGAAATAGAGGAGTATCCCTACATCTTCAGTATCCCTCATGGTAAAGGCCAATGACTGAAATATCACCATACGGTAAAAGTAGGCACCTTGCACCTTGCACCTATGTGGCAGTGTGGCACAAACGAAGCTCTAGGGTGTCTATGAACTCTGGTTAGTAAGCTTTACTCATTCTAGATTTGCTTGGTGTATTTTGAAGGCTATAATATACCCTCGAGACAGCTTTACTGGGTACGGTGTTGGAATCAAATGAAAATTGTCAGGGATCATCTTGGTTCACATTGGCTACGAGGATGGCAATTGATCCGTCATTGAACAATTGAGTATCTATAATTTGACATCTCAGAGTTGTCTTTTTTTTTTTTTTTCCTTTTTTACAATTTATCAAAATGGGCCAAATATATTTTTCAGATCATCAGATGTCTATTGTGTAAAGTCGGATTGTATCTTTCGTAGATGCCTAATTATCTATAGGTTATCGGTTTTTCTCTTTCATCAAATTGAGTTTATATTCTGTTCTTAGAAATCTTTGAGGTGTGTAGTGTGCAAATGCTGGGGTCGCTGCACTAGTGGTTTAACTAGACACACCATATGACATAAAAACAGTCCTTGGGTGACTGAGTTTGAAGCTATATTTTGACATCTTTTGTGGTGTAGCAACAGAGTGGTTAGATTAGACAAATAGACACCCCATGTGACATTAAAGTTTTTGGCTGATGAGTTTGAGGTGACATCCACAGCTCATTATGACACGGTCGCCCGAAGTGCTCCCCAAAAATCGAATATGAAGGTTATAACTCAGTAACTCACTGTTAGTCGTCTTTTCATGTCTCTGAGATGGAATTGATTTAAAATTCCCGGGAAGGGTCCTACGAGCATGTGATGAAGTTATATACATAATAATGAACCTAACATGACACTCAGGAGGATTCATGAGGCATAGTGTTGCAATCAATGAAACTCGTCAGGAAGTATCCTACTGCCCTACTGGTGTTTCATTGATGTGTGGTAATGGATCATATAATAAACTTTGAAATTATCACTAATCTCGCTACATCTATGATTTCTGTCGTCGTTTGTGTTGCTGTATCACCAAACGGTAAATGTATTGAACGTTAACTTGGCTGTATCACGAGGCATTACTGGTTGAATTTGCGACTCAAAGGTTAACGCTTTTGCGATTTAGATGTTTAGGATCATGCTCAAGTCATCATAACTAGAAATTATGCTTGTCTGATTCTTCTGTTTTCTACTTTGAATGTGATGGGTCTCTTTTAGCTAACTGTAGCATTCATCTGCAGGTGATCCGGCTTCTGAGGTTTTGAAGGATGGTTGCCAGAATTTGATCAATATGTGCGAGCATGTTCGACTAACCCTTGATGATGCAGTTGCAAAATTCAAGAATAACAAGGCTATTGATGCTAGCATGGATATCAGTCCATGATTTTTTTTGTTTTGTTTTTTTTTGCGAGAGGTTTTGATGGATTCCGAATCCAGGTTACGAGTATATTATGCACTGTGATTTTAGGAGTTAAACCGGTAGCTGATTTAGACATGTTATCAGATGAATAATCATGTTTTTTTTTATCATGGACTTTTGAGCAATGTTGTATTGATGTGCTATACATTGCATGATTTTTGCCAATAATCTTAAAGGGCTTTTCCAAGACTAGCAAGCCTCATTTCAGAAGCGTTCCGAGACCTTAGAATCCAGAAAAATGTGTATTACACTTTAATCGAAGCCGTTCAAGAGGTCGCTCCGGGTCGTTCTTCTTTTTCTCCCGGTTTTTCTATCACCTTTCAAGGGTCGATTTAGGAGTTACCATTTTTCGATTTCAGCCCCAACTAACAAGTATTATAACATTTTTAACGAGTTTTCGATTTTTGCCCTAG
Organism: Silene latifolia; assembly: GCF_048544455.1. Lineage (NCBI taxonomy): Eukaryota > Viridiplantae > Streptophyta > Magnoliopsida > Caryophyllales > Caryophyllaceae > Silene > Silene latifolia. The sequence goes on from NC_133532.1 coordinate 6,915,646, forward strand.
ACAGGTTTATTGCACACCGTAGCCTCAAATGTCGTCAGCTACTCCTCAAATTTTGTGAGGCCGTTTTGTCTAACTTGAGAAATCATTCGTGTGATTTACAGGCATTTTGGTTTCAATTTGAGCCGTTCGAGAGGCCGCTCCGGGTCCTGCTTCTTTTTTTCCCGGTTTTTCTACCACGTGTAAATGGTTGATTCAAGAGTTACCATTTTCGATTTCAATTTAACTAACAAGTACTCTTAAAACATTTTTAACGAGTTTCCGATTTTCGCCCTAGACTGACTGGTTTATCGCACACCGGTAGCCTCAAATGTCGTCTTTTGCTCCTCAAATTATGTGAGGCCGTTTTGTTTAACCTAAGAAATCATTCTTTACGGGCATTTTTGCTCCGAGATCTTAGAATCCCAAAAAACATGTATTATATACTTCAATTTGAGCCGTTCGAGAGGTCGCTCCGGGTCGTGCTTCTTTTTCACCCGGTTTTTCTACCACCTTTCAAGGGTCGATTCAGGAGTTGCCATATTATCGATTTCAGCCTCAACTAACAAGTATTAAAATATTTTTAATGAGTTTTCGATTTTTGCCTTAAGTCTGGTTTATCGCAAACCGGTAGCCTCAAATGTCCTATGTTACTCCTCAAATTTTGTGAGGCCGTTTTATCTAATCTGAGAAATTATTCATGTGATTTACGAGCATTTTTGTTCCGGGACATTAAAATCTCGAAACACGTGTATTATATACAATTCAATTTGAGCCATTCGAGAGGGGTCACTGCGTGTCGTGTTTCTTTTTCTCCCGGTTTTTCTACCACATGTCAAAGGTCGATTCAAGAGTTACCATTTTCAATTTCAGCCCCAACCAAGAAGTATTCAAACATTTTTAATGAGTTTCCGATTTTCGCCCTAGACAGGTTTATCGCACACAGGTAGCCTCAAACGTCGTCTGTTGCTCCTCAAATTTTGTGAGGCCGTTTTGTCCAACCTGAGAAATCATTCATGTAATTTACGAGCATTTTTGTTCCGGGACCTTAGAATCCGAAAAACGTGTATTATACACTTCAATTTGAGCCGTTCGAGAGGGCGCTCCGGGTCGTCCTTCTTTTTCTCCCGGTTTTTCTACCACCTTTCAAGGCTCGATTCAGGAGTTACCATTTTTCGATTTCAACCCCAACTAACAGGTATTAAAACATTTTTAACGAGTTTTCGATTTTCGCCCTAGACTGGTTTATCGCACACCAGTAGCCTAAAGTGTCGTCTGTTGCTCCTCAAATTTTGTGATGCCGTTTTGTCTAACCAGAGAAATCATTCGTGTGATTTACGGGCATTTTTGTTCCGGGACCTTAGAATCCCGAAAAACGTGTATTATATACTTCAATTTGAGCCGTTCAAGAGGCTCCTCCCGGTCGTGCTTCTTTTTGTCCCAAATTTTCTACCACGTGTCAAGGGTCGACTATGGAGTTACCATTTTCGATTTCAGCCCTAACTAACATGTATTAAAAAAATTTAAACGTGATTTCGATTTTCGGCATAGGCTGTTTTATCGCACACTTTTAGCCTCAAATGTCATCTGTTGCTCCTCAAATTTTGTGAGGCCATTTTGTCAAACCCGAGAAATCAGTCGGGTGATTTACGGGCATTTTTGTTCCGAGACCTTAGAATCTCGAAAAACGAGTATTATATATTTCAATTTAAGGCGTTCGAGAGGCCGCTCAAGAACGTGTTTCTTTTTGTCCCGGTTTTTATACCACGTGTCAAGGGTCGATTCAGGAGTCACCCTTTTCGATTTAGTTCCCAACTAACAAGTATTAAACATTTTAAACTAGTTTCAGGACTTCGCACTAGACTAGTTTATCGCACACCGGTTGCCTCAAATGTCCTATGTTGCTCCTCAAATTTTGTGAGGCTGTTTTATCTAATCTGAGAAATTATTCATGTGATTTACGAGCATTTTTGTTCCGGAACCTTGGAATGTCGAAAAACGTGTATTATATACAATTCAATTTGAGCGTGTCGTGCTTCCTTTTCTCCCGGTTTTTATACCACATATCAAGGGTCGATTCAAGAGTACCATTTTCAATTTCAGCCCCAACTAACAAGTATTCAAACATTTTTAACGAGTTTCCGATTTTCGCCCTATACAGGTTTAACGCACACAGGTAGCCTCAAACGTCGTCAGTTGCTCCTCAAATTTTGTGAGGCCGTTTTGTCTAACCTGATAAATCATTCGTGTAACTTACGGGCATTTTTGTTCCGGGACCTTAGAATCCGAAAAACGTGTATTATACACTTCAATTTGAGCCGTTCGGAAGAACGTACCAGACCCTGTTTCTTTTTCTCCCGATTTTTCAATCACGCGTCCGAGGTCATTTCAGGAGTTAACCTATTCGATTCTGCCTCAAATAACGAGCATTAAACAAGCATTAATCCATTTTTCACGATTATCCGAGGTTCGACGAATGCTGGTTTATATTATACCGGCACCCCCAAATGTCTCCCGTTGCTATTCAAATTTTGAGTGGCCGCTTTATCTGACCCGAGGAACTTTTTATGTGATTTCCGGAGAATTTTGTTCCTGGAATCCCGAAAAACTGTGTATTATAACAGTTCAATTTGAGGAGTTCGGGAGGTCGTATCGGACCCTGTTTCTTTTTCTCCCTGTTTTTCAATCATGAGTCCGAGGTCATTTCAGGAGTTAACCTATTCGATCCAGCCTCAAATAACGAGCATTAATCCATTTTTCACGATTATCCGAGGTTCGACGAATGCTGGTTTATGGCATATCGGCACCCCTACAGGTCTTCCGTTGCTACTCAAATTTTGCGTGGCCGCTTTATCTGACTCGAGGAACTTTCTATGTGATTTCCAGAGAATTTTGTTCCGGGACCCGGAATCCCGAAAAACCGTGTATTATAACAGTTCAATTTGAGGCGTTCGGGAGGTCGTACCGGACCCTGTTTCTTTTTCTCCCTGTTTTTCAATCATGCGTCCGAGGTCATTTCAGGAGTTAACCTATTCGATCCAGCCTCAAATAACGAGCATTAATCCATTTTTCACGATTATCCGAGGTTCGACGAATGCTGGTTTATGGCATACCGGCATCCCAAAGGTCTTCCGTTGCTACTAAAATTTTACGTGGCCGCCTTATTTGACCCGAGGAACTTTCTATGTGATTTCCGGAGAATTTTGTTCCGGGATCCTGGAATCCCGAAAAACCGTGTATTATACACTTCAATTTGAGGCGATCGGGAGGTCGTACCGGACCCTGTTTTTTTTCTCTCTGTTTTTCAATCATGCGTCCGAGGTCATTTAAGGAGTCAACCTATTCGATTCAGCCTCAAATAACGAGGATTCAACGAGCATTAATCCATTTTTCACGATTATCCGAGGTTCGACGAATGCTGGTTTACGGCATACCGGCACCCCAAAGGTGTTTCGTTGCTACCCAAATTTTGCGTGGCCGCTTTATCTGACCCGAGGAACTTTCTATGTGATTTCCGGAGAATTTTGTTCCGGGACCCTGGAATCCCGAAAAACCGTGTATTATACACTTAAAATTGAGGCTTTCGGGACGTCGTACCGGACCCTGTTTCTTTTTCTCCCGGATTTTTAATCACGCGTCCGAGGTCATTTCAGGAGTTAACCTATTCGATTCAGCCTCAAATAACAAGCATTAAACGAGCATTAATCCATTTTTCACGATTATCCAAGATTCGACGAATGCTGGTTTGTGGCATACCGGCACCCCCAAATGTCTTCCGTTGCTACTCAAATTTTGCGTAGCCGCTTTATCTGACCCGAGGAACTTTCTAAGTGATTTCCGGAGAATTTTGTTCCAGGACCCTGGAATCCCGAAAAACCGTATATTATACACTTCAATTTGTGGCGTTCGGGAGGTCGTAACGGACCCTGTTTATTTTTCTCCCTGTTTTTTAATCACACGTCCGTGCTCATTTCAGGAGTTAACCTATTCGATTCAGGCTCACATAACGAGTATTAATCCATTTTTCACGATTATCCGAGGTTCGACGAATGCTGATTTATGGCATACCGGCACCCCCAAATGTCTTCCGTTGCTATTCAAATTTTGCGTGGCCGCTTTATCTGACCCGAGGAACTTTCTATGTGATTTCCAGAGAATTTTGTTAGGGACCACGGAATCGAAAACCGTGTATTATAACAGTTCAATTTGAGGCGTTCGGGAGGTCGTACCGGACCCTGTTTCTTTTTCTCCCTGTTTTTCAATCATGCGTCCGAGGTCATTTCAGGAGTTAACCTATTCGATTCAGCCCCAAATAACGAGCATTAAACGAGCATTAATCCATTTTTCACGATTATCTGAGGTTTGACGAATACTGGTTTATGGCATACCGGCATCCCAAAGGTCTTCCGTTGCTACTAAAATTTTGCGTGGCCGCTTTATCTGACCCGGGGAACTTTCTATATGATTCCCGGAGAATTTTGTTCCGGGACCCTGGAATCCCGAAAAACCGTGTATTATACACTTCAATTTGAGGCGTTCGGGAAGTCGTACCGGACCCTGTTTCATTTTCTCCCTGTTTATCAATCATGCGTCCGAGGTCATTTCAGGAGTTAACCTATTCGATTCAGTCTCAAATAACGAGGATTAAACCGAGCATTAATCCATTTTTCACGATTATCCGAGGTTCGACGAATGCTGGTCTATGGCATACCGGCACCCCAAAGGTCTTCCGTTGCTACTCAAATTTTGTGTGGCCGCTTTATTTGACCCGAGGAACTTTCTATGTGATTTCCGGAGAATTTTGTTCCGGGATCCTGGAATCCCGAAAAACCGTGTATTATACACTTCAATTTGAGGCGTTCGGGAGGTCCTACCAGACCCTGTTTTTTTTTTCTCTCTGTTTTTCAATCATGCGTCCGAGGTCATTTAAGGAGTTAACCTATTCGATTCAGCCTCAAATAACGAGGATTAAACGAGCATTAATCCATTTTTCACGATTATCCGAGGTTCGACGAATGTTGGTTTATGGCATACCGGCACCCCAAAGGTCTTCCGTTGCTACCCAAATTTTGCGTGGCCGCTTTATCTGACCCGAAGAACTTTCTATGTGATTTCCGGAGAATTTTGTTCCGGGACCCTGGAATCCCGAAAAACCGTGTATTATACACTTAAAATTGAGGCTTTCGGGACGTCGTACCGGACCCTATTTCTTTTTTTCCCGGATTTTTAATCACGCGTCCGAGGTCATTTCAGGAGTTAACTTATTCGATTCAGCCTCAAATAACAAGCATTAAACGAGTATTAATCCATTTTTCACGATTATCCGAAGTTCGACGAATGCTGATTTATGGCATACCGGCACCCCCAAATGTCTTCCGTTGCAATTCGAATTTTGCGTGGCCGCTTTATCTAACCCGAGGAAATTTCTATGTGATTTCCGGAGAATTTTGTTCCGGGACTCTGGAATCTCGAAAAACTGTGTATTATACGCTTCAATTTGAGGCGTTCGGGAGGTCGTACCGGACCCTGTTTCTTTTTCTCCCTGTTTTTCAATCATGCGTCCGAGGTCATTTCAGGAGTTAACCTATTCGATTCAGCTTCAAATAACGAGCATTAATCCATTTTTCACGATTATACGAGGTTCTACGAATGCTGGTTTATGGCATACCGGCACCCCTAAAGGTCTTCCGTTGCTACTCAAATTTTGCGTGGCCGATTTATCTTCCGTTGCTACTCAAATTTTGTTCCGGGACCCGGGAATCCCGAAAAACCGTGTATTATAACAGTTCAATTTGAGGCGTTCGGAAGGTCGTACCGGACCCTGTTTCTTTTTCTCCCTGTTTTTCAATCATGCGTCCGAGGTCATTTCAGGAGTTAACCTATTTGATTCAGCCTCAAATAATGAGCATTAAACGAGCATTAATCCATTTTTCACGATTATCCGAGGTTCGACGAATGCTGGTTTATGGTATACCGGCACCCCAAAGGTCTTCCGTTGCTACTCAAATTTTGCGTGGCCGCTTTATCTGACCCGGGGAACTTTCTATGTGATTTCCAGAGAATTTTGTTCCGGGACCTGGAATCCCGAAAAACAAGCATTCGCCGAAATTCGGACTATCGTGAAAAATGCGTTAAAACTCGTTATTTGAGGCTGAAATCGAACAGGTTAACTCCTGAAATGAGCTAGGACGCGTGATTGAAAAACAAGGAGAAAAAGAAACCGGTCCCAGACGACCTCCGAACCGAAATTTGAAGTGTATAATACACGGTTTTTCGGGATTCAGGGTCCCGGAACAAAATTCTCCGGAAATCGCATAACATGTTCCTGGGGTCAGATAAAGCGGCGACGCAAAATTTGAGCACCAACGGAAGACATTTGGGTGTGCGGGTGTGCCAGAAACCAGCATTCGCCGAAACTCGGGTTATCGTGAAAAAATGCGTTAAAACTCGTTATTTAAGGCTGAAATCGAACAGGTTAACTCCTGAAATGAGCTACGACGCGTGATTGAAAAAAACAGGGAGAAAAAGAAACCGGTCCGGTACGACCTCCCGAACGGCCGAAATTGAAGTGTATAATACACGGTTTTTCGGATTCCGGGTTCCCGGAACAAAATTCTCCGGAAATCGCATAGGATGTTCCAAGGGTCGATAAAGCGCCACGCAAAATTTGAGCACCAACGGAAGACATTTGGGGTGCGGTGTGCCGTAAACCAAAGATTCGCCGAAACTCGGATTGTCGTGAAAAATGCGTTAAAACTCGTTATTTAAGGAGGAAATCGATCAGGTTAACTCCTGAAATAAGCTAGGACGTGTGATTGAAAAACAGGGAGAAAAAGAAACCGGGTCCGGTACGACCTCCCGAACGGCTGAAAATGAAGTGTATAATACACGGTTTTTCGGGATTCCCGAACAAAATTCTCCGGAAATCGTGTAGGATGTTCCTGGGATCAGATAAAGCGGCCACGCAAAATTTGAGCACCAACGGAAGATATTTGGGGTGCCGGTGTGCGTAAACCAAAGATTCGCCGAAATTCGGATTATCGTGAAAAATGCGTTAAAACTCGTTATTTGAGGCTGAAATCGAACAGGTTAACTCCTGAAATGAGCTAGGACGCGTGATTGAAAAACAGGGAGAAAAAGAAACCGGGTCCGGTACGACCTCCCGAACGGCTGAAATTGAAGTGTATAATACACGGTTTTTCGGGATTCCGGGGTCCCGGAACAAAATTCTCCGGAAATCGCATAACATGTTCCTGGGGTCAGATAAAGCGGCGACGCAAAATTTGAGCACCAACGGAAGACATTTGGGTGTGCCGGTGTGCCAGAAACCAGCATTCGCCGAAACTCGGGTTATCGTGAAAAATGCCTTAAAACTCGTTATTTGAAGCTGAAATCGAACAGGTTAACTCCTGAAATGAGCTAGGACGCGTGATTGAAAAACAAGAATAAAAAGAAACCGGGTCCGGTACGACCTCCCGAACGGCTGAAATTAAAGTGTATAATACACGGTTTTTCGGGATTCCAGGGTCCCGGAACAAAATTCTCCGGAAATCGCATAGGATGTTCCAAGGGTCAGATAAAGCGGCCACGCAAAATTTGAGCACCAACGGAAGACATTTGGGGGTGCCGGTGTGCGAAAACCAAAGATTCGCCGAAATTCGGATTATCGTGAAAAATGCGTTAAGACTCGTTATTTGAGGCTGAAATCGAACAGGTTAACTCCTGAAATGAGCTACGACGCGTGATAGAAAAACAGGGAGAAAAAGAAACCGGGTCCGGTACGACCTCCCGAACAGCTGAAAATGAAGTATATAATACACGGTTTTTCGGGATTCCGGGGTCCCGGAAGAAAATTCTCCGGAAATCGTGTAGGATGTTCCTGGGATCAGATAAAGCGGCCACGCAAAATTTGAGCACCAACGGAAGACATTTGGGGGTGCCGGTGTGCCAGAAACCAGCATTCGCCGAAATTCGGATTATCGTGAAAAATGCGTTAAAACTCGTTATTTGAGGCTGAAATCGAACAGGTTAACTCCTGAAATGAGCTAGGACGCGTGATTGAAAAACAGGGAGAAAAAGAAACCGAGTCCTGTACGACCTCCCGAACGACTGAAATATGAAGTGTATAATACACGGTTTTTCGGGATTCCGGGGTCCCGGAACAAAATTCTCTGGAAATCGCATAGGATGTTCCAAGGGTCAGATAAAGCGGCCACGCAAAATTTGAGCACCAACGGAAGACATTTGGGGGTGCGGTGTGCGAAAACCAAAGCATTCGCCGAAACTCGGATTATCGTGAAAAATGCGTTAAAACTCGTTATTTGTGGCTGAAATCGATCAGGTTAACTCCTGAAATAAGCTAGGACGCGTGATTGAAAAACAGGGAGAAAAAGAAACCGGGTCCGGTACGACTAGGGATGGCAATGGGTAGGGTCTGGGTAGGGTCCGCCTAGACCCGGACCCGACCCGAGATTTTCCCTTTGGACCCGTACCCGACCCAGACCCGCAAGGGTCTAAAATTTGAGGACCCATACCCGGACCCTATGGGTAAGGGTAGGGTCTGGGTCTACCCGCGGGTCCGAGTTTCTGCCAATTTAGTAACAAGATTAACAGATATGGGGTTTATAATATTAAAAAAAAAATTCATACTACTTTAACATTATGAGTTTATTAATCTGCCGTTAATGGTGGTTGTCGGTCGCCGGCTATTAGAGAGGTGGTTGCCAGTCGCGTATCAGTGCTGTGGTGGTGGTTTTCTTGTGTTAGTGGTGGAGTGGTGGTATTGTCAGAAGAGTTTCGTTGGGTTTTATCACTTTATGGGATGAGGGAAGAGAAAGATACTTTAATTGGGTTTCTAGAGTCCGCGCGGTATGAATTGGAAAAAGTTGTAATTTTGATTTTTTCTTTAATAAAGGGTCTAAGGGTCGGGTATGGGTCTCATAACTTAGACCCGGACCCAAAATATTTTCTTAAGACCCATACCCGACCCATACCCATTGGGTCTGAAAAATGAGATCCATACCCGACCCATTAGGTCCGCCCTCGGTCCGGGTCGGGTCCCCGACCCACCGCCATCCCTAGGTACGACCTCCCGAACTAGTGAAAATGAAGTGTATAATACACGGTTTCGGGATTCCGGGTCCGAACAAAATTCTCCAGGAAATCGTGTAGGATGTTCCGGGATCGAAAAAGCGGCCACGCAAAATTTGAGCACCAACGGAAGACATTTGGGGGTGCCGGTGTGCGTAAATCAACATTCGCCGAAATTCGGATTATCGTGAAAAATGCGTTAAAACTCGTTATTTGAGGCTGAAATCGAACAGGTTAACTCCTGAAATGAGCTAGGACGCGTGATTGAAAAACAGGGAGAAAAAGAAACCGAGTCTGGTACGACCTCCCGAACGGCTGAAATTGAAGTGTATAATACACGGTTTTTCGGGATTCCGGGGTCCCGGAACAAAATTCTCCGGAAATCGCATAACATGTTCCTGGGGTCAGATAAAGCGGCGACGCAAAATTTGAGCACCAACGGAAGACATTTGGGTGTGCCGGTGTGCCAGAAACCAGCATTCGCCGAAACTCGGGTTATCGTGAAAAATGCGTTAAAACTTGTTATTTGAAGTGAAATCGAACAGTTAACTCCGAAATGAGCTAGGACGCGTGATTGAAAAACAAGGATAAAAAGAAACCGGGTCCGATTACGACCTCCGAACGGGCCGAAATTAAAGTGTATAATACACGGTTTTTCGGGATTCCAGGGTCCGGAACAAAATTCTCCGGAAATCGCATAGGATGTTCCAAGGGTCGGATAAAGCGGCCACGCAAAATTTGAGCACCAACGGAAGACATTTGGGGTGCCGGTGTGCGAAAACCAAAGATTCGCCGAAACCCTCGGATTATCGTGAAAATGCGTTAAAACTCGTTATTTGAGGCTGAAATCGAACGGGTTAACTCCTGAAATGAGCTAGGACGCGTGATTGAAAAACAGGAGAAAAAGAAACCGGGTCCGCACGACCTCCCGAACGGCCGAAAATGAAGTGTATAATACACGGTTTTCGGGATTCGGGGTCCCGGAACAAAATTCTCCGGAAATCGTGTAGGATTTTCCTGGGATCAGATAAAGCGGCCACGCAAAATTTGAGCACCAACGGAAGACATTTGGGGTGCCGGTGTGCCGAAACCAAAGATTCGCGAAATTCGGATTATCGTGAAAATGCGTTAAAACTCGTTATTTGAGGATGAAATCGAACAGGTTAACTCCTGAAATGAGCTAGGACGCGTGATTGAAAAACAGGAGAAAAAGAAACGGGTCCGCACGACCTCCCGAACGTGCCGAAAATGAAGTGTATAATACACGGTTTTTTGGATTCCGGGTCCCGGAAGAAAATTCTCCGGAAATCGTGTAGGATGTTCCTGGGATCAGATAAAGCGGCCACGCAAAATTTGAGCACCAACGGAAGACATTTGGGGGTGCCGGTGTGCCAGAAACCAGCATTCGCCGAAATTCGGATTATCGTGAAAAATGCGTTAAAACTCGTTATTTGAGGCTGAAATCGAACAGGTTAACTCCTGAAATGAGCTAGGACGCGTGATTGAAAAACAGGGAGAAAAAGAAACCGGGTCCGGTACGACCTCCCGAACGGCTGAAATTTGAAGTGTATAATACACGGTTTTTCGGGATTCCGGGGTCCCGGAACAAAATTCTCTGGAAATCGCATAGGATGTTCCAAGGGTCAGATAAAGCGGCCACGCAAAATTTGAGCACCAACGGAAGACATTTGGGGGTGCCGGTGTGCCAGAAACCAGCATTCGCCGAAACTCGGATTATCGTGAAAATGCGTTAAAACTCGTTATTTGAGGCTGAAATCGAACAGGTTAACTCCTGAAATGAGCTAGGACGCGTGATTGAAAAACAGGGAGAAAAAGAAACCGGGTCCGGTACGACCTCCCGAACGGCTGAAAATGAAGTGTATAATACACGGTTTTTCGGGATTCCGGGGTCCCGGAAGAAAATTCTCCGGAAATCGTGTAGGATGTTCCTGGGATCAGATAAAGCGGCCACGCAAAATTTGAGCACCAACGGAAGACATTTGGGGGTGCCGGTGTGCCAGAAACCAGCATTCGCCGAAATTCGGATTATCGTGAAAAATGCGTTAAAACTCGTTATTTGAGGCTGAAATCGAACAGGTTAACTCCTGAAATGAGCTAGGACGCGTGATTGAAAAACAGGGAGAAAAAGAAACCGGGTCCGGTACGACCTCCCGAACGGCTGAAATTTGAAGTGTATAATACACGGTTTTGGGATTCCGGGTCCGGAACAAAATTCTCGGAAATCGCATAGGATGTTCCAAGGGTCGATAAAGCGGCCACGCAAAATTTGAGCACCAACGGAAGACATTTGGGGTGCAAAAAGAAACCAGCATTCGCCGAAACTCGGATTATCGTGAAAATGCGTTAAAACTCGTTATTTGAGGCTGAAATCGATCAGGTTAACTCCTGAAATAAGCTAGGACGCGTGATTGAAAAACAGGGAGAAAAAGAAACCGGGTCCGGTGCGACCTCCCGAACGGCTGAAAATGAAGTGTAGGATGTTCCTGGGATCAGAAAAAGCGGCCACGCAAAATTTGAGCACCAACGGAAGACATTTGGGGGTGCCGGTGTGCCAGAAATCAACATTCGCCGAAATTCGGATTATCGTGAAAATGCGTTAAAACTCGTTATTTAAGGTGAAATCGAACAAAGTTAACTCGAAATGAGCTAGGACGCGTGATTGAAAAACAGGGAGAAAAAGAAACCGAGTCCGGTACGACCTCCCGAACGGCTGAAATTGAAGTGTATAATACACGGTTTTTCGGGATTCCGGGGTCCAGGAACAAAATTCTCCGGAAATCGCGTAGGATGTTCCTGGGGTCAGATAAAGCGGCCACGCAAAATTTGAGCACCAACGGAAGACATTTGGGGGTGCCGGTGTGCCAGAAATCAACATTCGCCGAAATTCGGATTATCCTGAAAAATGCGTTAAAACTCGTTATTTGAGGTCGAAATCGAACAGTTAACTCCCGAAATGAGCTAGGACGCGTGATTGAAAAACAGGGAGAAAAAGAAACCGAGTCCGCAGACGACCTCTCGAACGGCCGAAATTGAAGTGTATAATACACGGTTTCTCGGGATTGGGGTCCGGAACAAAATTCTCCGGAAATCGCATAACATGTTTCGGGGTCGATAAAGCGGCGACGCAAAATTTGAGCACCAAGAAGACATTGGGGTGTCGGTGTGCCGTAAAACCAAAGATTCGTCGAAACTCTGATTATCGTGAAAATGCGTTAAAACTCGTTATTTGAGGTCGATATCGATCGGGTTAACTCGAAATAAGCTAGACGCGTGATTGAAAAACAGGAGAAAAAGAAACCGGTCCGACGACCTCCCGAACGGCCGAAAATGAAGTGTATAATACACGGTTTTTCGGGATTCCGGTCCCGGAACAAAATTCTCCGGAAATCGTGTAGGATGTTCCCGGGATCGATAAAGTGGCCACGCAAAATTTGAGCACCAACGGAAGACATTTGGGGGTGCCGGTGTGCCGTAAATCAACATTCGCCGAAATTCGGATTATCCGAAAAATGCGTTAAAACTCGTTATTTGAGGCTGAAATCGAACAGGTTAACTCCTGAAATGAGCTACGACGCGTGATAGAAAAACAGGGAGAAAAAGAAACCGGGTCCGGTACGACCTCCCGAACGGCTGAAAATGAAGTGTATAATACACGGTTTTTCGGGATTCCGGGGTCCCGGAACAAGAATCTCCGGAAATCGCATAACATGTTCCTGGTGTCAGATAAAGCGGGGACGCAAAATTTGAGCACCAACAGAAGACATTTGGGGGTGTCGGTGTGCGTAAACCAAAGATTCGCCGAAACTCGGATTATCGTGAAAAATGCGTTAAAACTCGTTATTTGAGGCTGAAATCGATCAGGTTAACTCCTGAAATAAGCTAGGACGCGTGATTGAAAAACAGGGAGAAAAAGAAACCGGGTCTCGTACGACCTCACGAACGGCTGAAAATGAAGTGTATAATACACGGTTTTTCGGGATTCCGGGGTCCCGGAACAAAATTCTCCGGAAATCGCATAACATGTTCCTGGGGTCAGATAAAGCGGCGACGCAAAATTTGAGCACCAACGGAAGACATTTGGGTGTGCCGGTGTGCCAGAAACCAGCATTCGCCGAAACTCGGGTTATCGTGAAAAATGCGTTAAAACTCGTTATTTGAAGCTGAAATCGAAGAGGTTAACTCCTGAAATGAGCTAGGACGCGTGATTGAAAAACAAGGATAAAAAGAAACCGGGTCCGGTATGACCTCCCGAACGGCTGAAATTAAAGTGTATAATACACGGTTTTTCGGGATTCCGGGGTCCCGGAACAAAATTCTCCGGAAATCGCATATGATGTTCCAAGGGTCAGATAAAGCGGCCACGCAAAATTTGAGCACCAACGGAAGACATTTGGGGGTGCCGGTGTGCCAGAAACCAGCATTCGCCGAAATTCGGATTATCGTGAAAAATGCGTTAAAACTCGTTATTTGAGGCTGAAATCGAACAGGTTAACTCCTGAAATGAGCTAGGACGCGTGATTGAAAAACAGGGAGAAAAAGAAACCGGGTCCGGTACGACCTCCCGAACGACTGAAATTTGAAGTGTATAATACACGGTTTTTCGGGATTCCGGGGTCCCGGAACAAAATTCTCCGGAAATCGCATAACATGTTCCTGGGGTCAGATAAAGCGGCGACGCAAATTTTGAGCACCAACGGAAGACATTTGGGTGTGCCAGAAACCAGCATTCGCCGAAACTCGGGTTATCGTGAAAAATGCGTTAAAACTTGTTATTTGAAGCTGAAATCGAACAGGTTAACTCCTGAAATGAGCTAGGACGCGTGATTGAAAAACAAGGATAAAAAGAAACCGGTTCCGGTACGACCTCCCGAACGGCTGAAATTAAAGTGTATAATACACGGTTTTTCGGGATTCCGGGGTCCCGGAACAAAATTCTCCGGAAATCGCATAGGATGTTCCAAGGGTCAGATAAAGCGGCCACGCAAAATTTGAGCACCAACGGAAGACATTTGGGGGTGCCGGTGTGGTGTAAAAACCAAAGATTCGCCGAAATTCGGATTATCGTGAAAAATGCGTTAAAACTCGTTATTTGAGGTGAAATCGAACAAAGTTAACTCCGAAATGAGCTACGACGCGTGATAGAAAAACAGGAGAAAAAGAAACCGGTCCGACGACCTCCCGAACTAGTGAAAATGAAGTGTATAATACACGGTTTTTCGGGATTCCGGGGTCCCGGAACAAGAATCTCCGGAAATCGCATAACATGTTCCTGGTGTCAGATAAAGCGGGGACGCAAAATTTGAGCACCAACAGAAGACATTTGGGGGTGTCGGTGTGCGTGTGCGTAAACCAAAGATTCGCCGAAACTCGGATTATCGTGAAAATGCGTTAAAACTCGTTATTTGAGGTCGAAATCGATCGGGTTAACTCTGAAATAAGCTAGGACGCGTGATTGAAAAACAGGAGAAAAAGAAACCGGGTCCGTGACGACCTCCCGAACGGCTGAAAATGAAGTGTATAATACACGGTTTTTCGGGATTCCGGGGTCCCGGAACAAAATTCTCCGGAAATCGCATAACATGTTCCCGGGGTCAGATAAAGCGGCGACGCAAAATTTGAGCACCAACGGAAGACATTTGGGTGTGCGGTGTGCCGCGTAAAACCAAAGATTCGCCGAAACTCGGGTTATCGTGAAAATGCGTTAAAACTCGTTATTTGAAGTCGAAATCGAAGAGGTTAACTCGAAATGAGCTAGGACGCGTGATTGAAAAACAAGGATAAAAAGAAACCGGTCCGTATGACCTCCCGAACGGTCGAAATTAAAGTGTATAATACACGGTTTTCGGGATTCCGGGTCCCGGAACAAAATTCTCCGGAAATCGCATAGGATGTTCCAAGGGTCGGATAAAGCGGCCACGAAAAATTTGAGCACCAACGGAAGACATTTGGGGGTGCCGGTGTGCGTAAACCAAAGATTCGCCGAAATTCGGATTATCGTGAAAATGCGTTAAAACTCGTTATTTGAGGTCGAAATCGAACAAAGTTAACTCCTGAAATGAGCTACGACGCGTGATTGAAAAACAGGGAGAAAAAGAAACCGGTCCGCACGACCTCCCGAACGATCGAAATTTGAAGTGTATAATACACGTTTTTCGGGATTCGGTCCCGAACAAGATTCTCCGGAAATCGCATAACATGTTCCTGGGTCGATAAAGCGGCGACGCAAATTTTGAGCACCAACGGAAGACATTTGGGTGTGCTAAAAAAAGATTCGCCGAAACTCGGGTTATCGTGAAAATGCGTTAAAACTTGTTATTTGAAGCTGAAATCGAACAGGTTAACTCCTGAAATGAGCTAGGACGCGTGATTGAAAAACAAGGATAAAAAGAAACCGGTTCCGGTACGACCTCCCGAACGGCTGAAATTAAAGTGTATAATACACGGTTTTTCGGGATTCCGGGGTCCCGGAACAAAATTCTCCGGAAATCGCATAGGATGTTCCAAGGGTCAGATAAAGCGGCCACGCAAAATTTGAGCACCAACGGAAGACATTTGGGGTGCCGGTGTGCGAAAACCAAAGATTCGCCGAAATTCGGATTATCGTGAAAATGCGTTAAAACTCGTTATTTGAGGCCGAAATCGAACAGGTTAACTCCTGAAATGAGCTAGGACGCGTGATAGAAAAACAGGAAGAAAAAGAAACCGGTCAGACGACCTCCCGAAGTACCGAAAATGAAGTGTATAATACACGGTTTTTCGGGATTCCGGGGTCCCGGAACAAGAATCTCCGGAAATCGCATAACATGTTCCTGGTGTCAGATAAAGCGGGGACGAAAAATTTGAGCACCAACAGAAGACATTTGGGGGTGTCGGTGTGCCAGAAACCAGCATTCGCCGAAACTCGGATTATCGTGAAAAATGCGTTAAAACTCGTTATTTGAGGCTGAAATCGATCAGGTTAACTCCTGAAATAAGCTAGGACGCGTGATTGAAAAACAGGGAGAAAAAGAAACCGGGTCCGGTACGACCTCCCGAACGGCTGAAAATGAAGTGTATAATACACGGTTTTTCGGGATTCCGGGGTCCCGGAACAAAATTCTCCGGAAATCGCATAACATGTTCCTGGGGTCAGATAAAGCGGCGACGCAAAATTTGAGCACCAACGGAAGACATTTGGGTGTGCCGGTGTGCCAGAAACCAGCATTCGCCGAAATTCGGATTATCGTGAAAAATGCGTTAAAACTCGTTATTTGAGGTGAAATCGAACACGGGTTAACTCTGAAATGAGCTAGGACGCGTGATTGAAAAACAGGGAGAAAAAGAAACCGGGTCCGTACGACCTCCCGAACGATTGAAATTTGAAGTGTATAATACACGGTTTTTCGGGATTAGGGGTCCCGGAACAAGATTCTCGGAAATCGCATAACATGTTCCTGGTGTCGATAAAGCGGGGACGCAAAATTTGAGCACCAACGAGAAGACATTTGGGGTGTCGGTGTGCGAAACCAAAGATTCGCCGAAACTCGGATTATCGTGAAAAATGCGTTAAAACTCGTTATTTGAGGTGAAATCGATCAAAGTTAACTCTGAAATAAGCTAGGACGCGTGATTGAAAAACAGGGAGAAAAAGAAACCGGGTCCGGCACGACCTCCCGAACGGCTGAAAATGAAATGTATAATACACGGTTTTTCGGGATTCCGGGGTCCCGGAAGAAAATTCTCCGGAAATCGTGTAGGATGTTCCTGGGATCAGATAAAGTGGCCACGCAAAATTTGAGCACCAACGGAAGACATTTGGGGGTGCCGGTGTGCCGTAAACCAAAGATTCGCCGAAATTCGGATTATCGTGAAAAATGCGTTAAAACTCGTTATTTGAGGCTGAAATCGAACAGGTTAACTCCTGAAATGAGCTAGGACGCGTGATTGAAAAACAGGGAGAAAAAGAAACCGGGTCCGGTACGACCTCCCGAACAGCTGAAATTTGAAGTGTATAATACACGGTTTTTCGGGATTCCGGGGTCCCGGAACAAAATTCTCTGGAAATCGCATAGGATGTTCCAAGGGTCAGATAATGCGGCCACGCAAAATTTGAGCACCAACGGAAGACATTTGGGGGTGCCGGTGTGCCAGAAACCAGCATTCGCCGAAATTCGGATTATCGTGAAAAATGCGTTAAACTCGTTATTTGAGGCTCAAATCGAACAGGTTAACTCCTGAAATGAGCTAGGACGCGTGATTGAAAAACAGGGAGAAAAAGAAACCGGGTCCGGTACGACCTCCCGAACGGCTGAAATTTGAAGTGTATAATACACGGTTTTTCGGGATTCCGGGGTCCCGGAACAAAATTCTCTGGAAATCGTATAGGATGTTCCAAGGGTCAGATAAAGCGGCCACGCAAAATTTGAGCACCAACGGAAGCCATTTGGGGGTGCCGGTGTGCCAGAAACCAGCATTCGCCGAAACTCGGATTATCGTGAAAAATGCGTTAAAACTCGTTATTTGAGGCTGAAATCGAACGGGTTAACTCCTGAAATGAGCTAGGACGCGTGATTGAAAAACAGGGAGAAAAAGAAACCGGGTCCGGTACGACCTCCCGAACTAGTGAAAATGAAGTGTATAATACACGGTTTTCGGGATTAAAGGGGTCCGAACAAAATTCTCCGGAAATCGTGTAGGATGTTCCAGGATCGAAAAAGCGGCCACGCAAAATTTGAGCACCAACGGAAGACATATGGGGGTGCGGTGTGCGAAATCAACATTCGCCGAAATTCGGATTATCGTGAAAATGCGTTAAAACTCGTTATTTGAGGTGAAATCGAAAACAGTTAACTCTGAAATGAGCTAGGACGCGTGATTGAAAACAGGGGAAAAAGAAACCGAGTCCCAGACGACCTCCCGAACGGTTTGAAATTGAAGTGTATAATACACGATTTTTCGGGATTCAGGGGTCCCGGAACAAAATTCTCCGGAAATCGCGTAGGATGTTCCTGGGGTCAGATAAAGCGGCCACGCAAAATTTGAGCACCAACGGAAGACATTTGGGGGTGCGGTGTGCGAGAAATCAACATTCGCGAAATTCGGATTATCCGAAAAATGCGTTAAAACTCGTTATTTGAGGTGAAATCGAACAGGTTAACTCTGAAATGAGCTAGGACGCGTGATTGAAAAACAGGAGAAAAAGAAACCGGTCCGATTTACGACCTCCCGAAGCAGTGAAAATGAAGTGTATAATACACGGTTTTCGGGATTCCCGGTCCCGGAAGAAAATTCTCCGGAAATCGTGTAGGATGTTCCTGGGATCAGATAAAGCGGCCACGCAAAATTTGAGCACCAACGGAAGACATTTGGGGGTGCCGGTGTGCGAAAAAAGATTCGCCGAAATTCGGATTATCGTGAAAATGCGTTAAAACTCGTTATTTGAGGCTGAAATCGAACAGGTTAACTCCTGAAATGAGCTAGGACGCGTGATTGAAAAACAGGGAGAAAAAGAAACCGGGTCCCAGATGCGACCTCCCGAACGGCCGAAATTTGAAGTGTATAATACACGGTTTTCGGGATTAGGGGTCCGGAACAAAATTCTCGGAAATCGCATAGGATGTTCCAAGGGTCAGATAAAGCGGCCACGCAAAATTTGAGCACCAACGGAAGACATTTGGGGTGCCGGTGTGCGAAAACCAAAGCATTCGCCGAAACTCGGATTATCGTGAAAATGCGTTAAAACTCGTTATTTGAGGTCGATATCGATCAAAGTTAACTCTGAAATAAGCTAGGACGCGTGATTGAAAAACATGGAGAAAAAGAAACCGGGTCCGATACGACCTCCCGAACGGCTGAAAATGAAGTGTATAATACACGGTTTTTCGGATTCCGGTCCCGGAACAAAATTCTCCGGAAATCGTGTAGGATGTTCCTGGGATCAGATAAAGCGGCCACGCAAAATTTGAGCACCAACGGAAGACATTTGGGGTGCGGTGTGCGAGTAAATCAACATTCGCGAAATTCGGATTATCCTTAAAAATGCGTTAAAACTCGTTATTTGAGGCTGAAATCGAACGGGTTAACTCATGAAATGAGCTAGGACGCGTGATTGAAAAACAGGAAGAAAAAGAAACCGAGTCCGCACGACCTCCCGAACGGCCGAAATTGAAGTGTATAATACACGGTTTTTCGGGATTCGGGGTCCCGGAACAAAATTCTCCGGAAATCGCATAACATGTTTCGGGGTCGAGATAAAGCGGCGACGCAAAATTTGAGCACCAAAGAAGACATTTGGGGGTGTCGGTGTGCGAAACCAAAGATTCGTCGAAACTCGGATTATCGTGAAAATGCGTTAAAACTCGTTATTTGAGGTCGATATCGATCAGGTTAACTCCGAAATAAGCTAGGACGCGTGATTGAAAAACAGGAGAAAAAGAAACCGGGTCCAAAAGACGACCTCCCGAACATTTGAAAATGAAGTGTATAATACACGGTTTTTCGGGATTCCGGTGTCCCCGAACAAAATTCTCCGGAAATCGCATAACATGTTCCTGGGATCAGATAAAGCGGCCACGCAAAATTTGAGCACCAACGGAAGATATTTGGGGGTGCGGTGTGCAGCTAAAACCAAAGATTCGCCGAAATTCGGATTATCGTGAAAATGCGTTAAAACTCGTTATTTGAGGCTGAAATCGAACAAAGGTTAACTCTGAAATGAGCTAGGACGCGTGATTGAAAAACAGGAGAAAAAGAAACCGGGTCCGTGACGACCTCCCGAACGGTGAAAATGAAGTGTATAATACACGGTTTCGGGATTCCGGGGTCCGAACAAAATTCTCCGGAAATCGTGTAGGATGTTCCCGGGATCGAAAAAGCGGCCACGCAAAATTTGAGCACCAACGGAAGACATTTGGGGGTGCGGTGTGCGTAAATCAACATTCGAAATTCGGATTATCGTGAAAATGCGTTAAAACTCGTTATTTAAGGCTGAAATCGAACAGGTTAACTCCTGAAATGAGCTAGGACGCGTGATTGAAAAACAGGGAGAAAAAGAAACCGAGTCCGGTACGACCTCCCGAACGGCTGAAATTGAAGTGTATAATACACGGTTTTTCGGGATTAGGGGTCGGGAACAAAATTCTCCGGAAATCGCGTAGGATGTTGTGGGGTCGATAAAGCGGCCACGCAAAATTTGAGCACCAACGGAAGACATTTGGGGGTGTCGGTGTGCGTTAAACCAAAGATTCGCCGAAATTCGGATTATCCTAAAAAATGCGTTAAAACTCGTTATTTGAGGCTGAAATCGAACAGGTTAACTCCTGAAATGAGCTAGGACGCGTGATTGAAAAACAGGGAGAAAAAGAAACCGGGTCCGGTACGACCTCCCGAACGGCTGAAATTTGAAGTGTATAATACACGGTTTTTCGGGATTCCGGGGTCCCGGAACAAAATTCTCTGGAAATCGCATAGGATGTTCCAAGGGTCAGATAAAGCGGCCACGCAAAATTTGAGCACCAACGGAAGACATTTGGGGGTGCCGGTGTGCCAGAAACCAGCATTCGCCGAAACTCGGATTATCGTGAAAAATGCGTTAAAACTCGTTATTTGAGGCTGAAATCGATCAGGTTAACTCCTGAAATAAGCTAGGACGCGTGATTGAAAAACAGGGAGAAAAAGAAACCGGGTCCGGTACGACCTCCCGAACGGCTGAAAATGAAGTGTATAATACACGGTTTTCGGTATTCCGGGGTCCAGAACAAAATTCTCCGGAAATCGTGTAGGATGTTCCTGGGTTCAGAAAAAGCGGCCACGCAAAATTTGAGCACCAACGGAAGACATTTGGGGGTGCCGGTGTGCCAGAAATCAACATTCGCCGAAATTCGGATTATCGTGAAAAATGCGTTAAAACTCGTTATTTGAGGCTGAAATCGAACAGGTTAACTCCTGAAATGAGCTAGGACGCGTGATTGAAAAACAGGGAGAAAAAGAAACCGAGTCCGGTACGACCTCCCGAACGGCTGAAATTGAAGTGTATAATACACGGTTTTTCGGGATTCCGGGTTCCAGGAACAAAATTCTCCGGAAATCGCGTAGGATGTTCCGGGGTCAGATAAAGCGGCCACGCAAAATTTGAGCACCAACGGAAGACATTTGGGGGTGCCGGTGTGCCAGAAATCAACATTCGCCGAAATTCGGATTATCCTGAAAAATGCGTTAAAACTCGTTATTTGAGGCTGAAATCGAACAGGTTAACTCCTGAAATGAGCTAGGACGCGTGATTGAAAAACAGGGAGAAAAAGAAACCGAGTCCGGTACGACCTCCCGAACGGCTGAAATTGAAGTGTATAATACACGGTTTCTCGGGATTCTGGGGTCCCGGAACAAAATTCTCCGGAAATCGCATAACATGTTTTCGGGGTCGATAAAGCGGCGACGCAAAATTTGAGCACCAACGAGAAGACATTTGGGGGTGTCGGTGTGCCGAAAACAAAGCATTCGTCGAAACTCGGATTATCGTGAAAATGCGTTAAAGCTCGTTATTTGAGGTCGATATCGATCGGGTTAACTCCTGAAATAAGCTAGGACGCGTGATTGAAAAACAGGGAGAAAAAGAAACCGGGTCCAGTACGACCTCCCGAACGGCTGAAAATGAAGTGTATAATACACGGTTTTTCGGGATTCCGGGGTCCCGGAACAAAATTCTCCGGAAATCGTGTAGGATGTTCCTGGGATCAGATAAAGCGGCCACGCAAAATTTGAGCACCAACGGAAGACATTTGGGGTGCGGTGTGCCGAAATCAACATTCGCCGAAATTCGGATTATCCGAAAAATGCGTTAAAACTCGTTATTTGAGGTCGAAATCGAACAGGTTAACTCCTGAAATGAGCTAGGACGCGTGATTGAAAAACAGGAGAAAAAGAAACCGAGTCCAGACGACCTCCCGAACGGCTGAAATTGAAGTATATAATACACGGTTTCTCGGGATTCTGGGGTCCCGGAACAAAATTCTCCGGAAATCGCATAACATGTTTCTGGGGTCAGATAAAGCGGCGACGCAAAATTTGAGCACCAACAGAAGACATTTGGGGGTGTCGGTGTGCCAGAAACCAGCATTCGTCGAAACTCGGATTATCGTGAAAAATGCGTTAAAACTCGTTATTTGAGGCTGATATCGATCGGGTTAACTCTGAAATAAGCTAGGACGCGTGATTGAAAAACAGGAGAAAAAGAAACCGGGTCCAAGACGACCTCCCGAACGGCTGAAAATGAAGTGTATAATACACGGTTTTCGGGATTCCGGGTCCCGGAACAAAATTCTCCGGAAATCGTGTAGGATGTTCTGGGATCGATAAAGCGGTCACGCAAAATTTGAGCACCAACGGAATATATTTGGGGGTGCGGTGTGCGAAAACCAAGATTCGCGAAATTCGGATTATCGTGAAAAATGCGTTAAAACTCGTTATTTGAGGTCAAATCGAACAAAGTTAACTCCCGAAATGAGCTAGGACGCGTGATTGAAAAACAGGGAGAAAAAGAAACCGGGTCCGTACGACCTCCGAACGGCCGAAATTTGAAGTGTATAATACACGGTTTTCGGGATTCCGGGGTCCCGGAACAAAATTCTCCGGAAATCGCATAACATGTTCCTGGGGTCAGATAAAGCGGCGACGCAAATTTTGAGCACCAACGGAAGACATTTGGGTGTGCCGGTGTGCGAAAACCAAGCATTCGCCGAAACCGGATTATCGTGAAAATGCGTTAAAACTCGTTATTTGAGGTGAAATCGATCAAAGTTAACTCCTGAAATAAGCTAGGACGCGTGATTGAAAAACAGGAGAAAAAGAAACGGTCGAGACGACCTCCCGAGCAGTGAAAATGAAGTGTATAATACACGGTTTTGGATTAGGGGTCCGAACAAAATTCTCCGGAAATCGTGAAGGATGTTCCTGGGATCAGAAAAAGCGGCTACGCAAAATTTGAGCACCAACGGAAGACATTTGGGGGTGCCGGTGTGCCAGAAATCAACATTCGCCGAAATTCGGATTATCGTGAAAAATGCGTTAAAACTCGTTATTTAAGGATGAAATCGAACAAGGTTAACTCTGAAATGAGCTAGGACGCGTGATTGAAAAACGGGGAGAAAAAGAAACCGAGTCCCAGACGACCTCCCGAACGGCTGAAATTGAAGTGTATAATACACGGTTTTTCGGGATTCCGGGGTCCCGGAACAAAATTCTCCGGAAATCGCGTAGGATGTTCCTGGGGTCAGATAAAGCGGCCACGCAAAATTTGAGCACCAACGGAAGACATTTGGGGGTGCCGGTGTGCCAGAAATCAACATTCGCCGAAATTCGGATTATCCTGAAAAATGCGTTAAAACTCGTTATTTGAGGCTGAAATCGAACAGGTTAACTCCTGAAATGAGCTAGGACGCGTGATTGAAAAACAGGGAGAAAAAGAAACCGAGTCCGGTACGACCTCTCGAACGGCTGAAATTGAAGTGTATAATACACGGTTTCTCGGGATTCTGGGGTCCCGGAACAAAATTCTCCGGAAATCGCATAACATGTTTCTGGGGTCAGATAAAGCGGCGACGCAAAATTTGAGCACCAACAGAAGACATTTGGGGGTGTCGGTGTGCCAGAAACCAGCATTCGTCGAAACTCGGATTATCGTGAAAAATGCGTT
The DNA here is from genome assembly GCF_048544455.1 of Silene latifolia. NCBI lineage: Eukaryota > Viridiplantae > Streptophyta > Magnoliopsida > Caryophyllales > Caryophyllaceae > Silene > Silene latifolia. Next base: position 6,939,401 of record NC_133532.1, read on the forward strand.
AAAACTCGTTATTTGAGGCTGATATCGATCAGGTTAACTCCTGAAATAAGCTAGGACGCGTGATTGAAAAACAGGGAGAAAAAGAAACCGGGTCCAGTACGACCTCCCGAACGGCTGAAAATGAAGTGTATAATACACGGTTTTTCGGGATTCCGGGGTCCCGGAACAAAATTCTCCGGAAATCGTGTAGGATGTTCCTGGGATCAGATAAAGTGGCCACGCAAAATTTGAGCACCAACGGAAGACATTTGGGGGTGCCGGTGTGCCAGAAATCAACATTCGCCGAAATTTCGGATTATCCTGAAAAATGCGTTAAAACTCGTTATTTGAGGCTGAAATCGAACAGGTTAACTCCTGAAATGAGCTAGGACGCGTGATTGAAAAACAGGAGAAAAAGAAACCGAGTCCGTACGACCTCCCGAATGGTCGAAATTGAAGTGTATAATACACGGTTTCTCGGGATTCGGGGTCCCGGAACAAAATTCTCCGGAAATCGCATAACATGTTTCGGGGTCGATAAAGCGGCGACGCAAAATTTGAGCACCAAATAAGACATTTGGGGGTGTCGGTGTGCGAAACCAAAGATTCGTCGAAACTCGGATTATCGTGAAAATGTGTTAAAACTCGTTATTTGAGGTCGATATCGATCGGGTTAACTCTGAAATAAGCTAGGACGCGTGATTGAAAAACAGGAGAAAAAGAAACCGGGTCCGATCGACCTCCCGAACGGCTGAAAATGAAGTGTATAATACACGGTTTTTCGGGATTCCGGGGTCCCGGAACAAAATTCTCCGGAAATCGTGTAGGATGTTCCTGGGATCAGATAAAGCGGCCACGCAAAATTTGAGCACCAACGGAAGATATTTGGGGGTGCCGGTGTGCCAGAAACCAGCATTCGCCGAAATTCGGATTATCGTGAAAAATGCGTTAAAACTCGTTATTTGAGGCTGAAATCGAACAGGTTAACTCCTGAAATGAGCTAGGACGCGTGATTGAAAAACAGGGAGAAAAAGAAACCGGGTCCGGTACGACCTCCCGAACGGCTGAAATTTGAAGTGTATAATACACGGTTTTTCGGGATTCCGGGGTCCCGGAACAAAATTCTCCGGAAATCGCATAACATGTTCCTGGGGTCAGATAAAGCGGCGACGCAAATTTTGAGCACCAACGGAAGACATTTGGGTGTGCCGGTGTGCCAGAAACCAGCATTCGCCGAAACTCGGGTTATCGTGAAAAATGCGTTAAAACTTGTTATTTGAAGCTGAAATCGAACAGGTTAACTCCTGAAATGAGCTAGGACGCGTGATTGAAAAACAAGGATAAAAAGAAACCGGTTCCGAGACGACCTCCCGAAGGCCGAAATTAAAGTGTATAATACACGGTTTCGGGATTCGGGGTCCGGAACAAAATTCTCCGGAAATCGCATAGGATGTTCCAAGGGTCGGATAAAGCGGCCACGCAAAATTTGAGCACCAACGGAAGACATTTGGGGGTGCGGTGTGCGAAAACCAAAGATTCGCCGAAATTCGGATTATCGTGAAAATGCGTTAAAACTCGTTATTTGAGGCTGAAATCGAACAGGTTAACTCTGAAATGAGCTACGACGCGTGATAGAAAAACAGGAGAAAAAGAAACCGGGTCCAGACGACCTCCCGAACAGTGAAAATGAAGTGTATAATACACGGTTTTGGATTCCGGTCCCGAACAAGAATCTCCGGAAATCGCATAACATGTTCCTGGTGTCAGATAAAGCGGGGACGCAAAATTTGAGCACCAACAGAAGACATTTGGGGGTGTCGGTGTGCCAGAAACCAGCATTCGCCGAAACTCGGATTATCGTGAAAAATGCGTTAAAACTCGTTATTTGAGGCTGAAATCGAACAGGTTAACTCCTGAAATGAGCTAGGACGCGTGATTGAAAAACAGGGAGAAAAAGAAACCGGGTCCGGTACGACCTCCCGAACGGCTGAAATTGAAGTGTATATAATACACGGTTTCTCGGGATTCCGGGGTCCCGGAACAAAATTCTCTGGAAATCGCATAGGATGTTCCAAGGGTCAGATAAAGCGGCCACGCAAAATTTGAGCACCAACGGAAGACATTTGGGGGTGCCGGTGTGCCAGAAACCAGCATTCGCCGAAACTCGGGTTATCGTGAAAAATGCGTTAAAACTCGTTATTTGAAGCTGAAATCGAAGAGGTTAACTCTTGAAATGAGCTAGGACGCGTGATTGAAAAACAAGGATAAAAAGAAACCGGGTCCGGTATGACCTCCCGAACGGCTGAAATTAAAGTGTATAATACACGGTTTTTCGGGATTCCGGGGTCCCGGAACAAAATTCTCCGGAAATCGCATAGGATGTTCCAAGGGTCAGATAAAGCGGCCACGCAAAATTTGAGCACCAACGGAAGACATTTGGGGGTGCCGGTGTGCAGCTAAAACCGCATTCGCCGAAATTCGGATTATCGTGAAAAATGCGTTAAAACTCGTTATTTGAGGCTGAAATCGAACAGGTTAACTCCTGAAATGAGCTACGACGCGTGATTGAAAAACAGGGAGAAAAAGAAACCGGGTCCGGTACGACCTCCCGAACGACTGAAATTTGAAGTGTATAATACACGGTTTTTCGGGATTCCGGGGTCCCGGAACAAGATTCTCCGGAAATCGCATAACATGTTCCTGGTGTCAGATAAAACGGGGACGCAAAATTTGAGCACCAACAGAAGACATTTGGGGGTGTCGGTGTGCCAGAAACCAGCATTCGCCGAAACTCGGATTATCGTGAAAAATGCGTTAAAACTCGTTATTTGAGGCTGAAATCGATCAGGTTAACTCCTGAAATAAGCTAGGACGCGTGATTGAAAAACAGGGAAAAAAGAAACCGGGTCCGGTACGACCTCCCGAACGGCTGAAAATGAAGTGTATAATACACGGTTTTTCGAGATTCCGGGGTCCCGGAAGAAAATTCTCCGGAAATCGTGTAGGATGTTCCTGGGATCAGATAAAGTGGCCACGCAAAATTTGAGCACCAACGGAAGACATTTGGGGGTGCCGGTGTGCCAGAAACCAGCATTCGCCGAAACTCGGATTATCGTGAAAAATGCGTTAAAACTCGTTATTTGAGGCTGAAATCGATCAGTTAACTCTGAAATAAGCTAGACGCGTGATTGAAAAACAGGAGAAAAAGAAACCGTCCCGACGACCTCCCGAACAGCTGAAAATGAAGTGTATAATACACGGTTTTCGGGATTCCGGGGTCCAGAACAAAATTCTCCGGAAATCGTGTAGGATGTTCCTGGGATCAGAAAAAGCGGTCACGCAAAATTTGAGCACCAACGGAAGACATTTGGGGGTGCCGGTGTGCCAGAAATCAACATTCGCCGAAATTCGGATTATCGTGAAAAATGCGTTAAAACTCGTTATTTGAGGCTGAAATCGAACAGGTTAACTCCTGAAATGAGCTAGGACGCGTGATTGAAAAACAGGGAGAAAAAGAAACCGGTACGACCTCCCGAACGGCTGAAAATGAAGTGTATAATACACGGTTTTTCGGGATTCCGGGGTCCAGAACAAAATTCTCCGGAAATCGTGTAGGATGTTCCTGGGATTAGATAAAGCGGCCACGCAAAATTTGAGCACCAACGAAAGACATTTGGGGGTGCCGGTGTGCCAGAAACCAGCATTCGCCGAAACTCGGATTATCGTGAAAAATGCGTTAAAACTCGTTATTTGAGGCTTAAATCGAACAGGTTAACTCCTGAAATGAGCTACGACGCGTGATTGAAAAACAGGGAGAAAAAGAAACCGGGTCCGGTACGACCTCCCGAACGGCTGAAAATGAAGTGTATAATAAATACACGGTTTTTCGGGATTCTGGTGTCCGGAACAAAATTCTCCGGAAATTGTCTAGGATGTTCCTGGGATCAGATAAAGCGGCCACGCAAAATTTGAGCACCAACGGAATACATTTGGGGGTGTCGGTGTGCCAGAAACCAGCATTCGCCGAAACTCGGATTATCGTGAAAAATGCGTTAAAACTCGTTATTTGAGGCTGAAATCGAACAGGTTAACTCCTGAAATGAGCTAGGACGCATGATTTAAAAACAGGGAGAAAAAGAAACCGAGTCCAAGACGACCTCCGAACAAAGTCGAAATTGAAGTGTATAATACACGGTTTTTCGGGATTCCGGGGTCCCGGAACAAAATTCTCCGGAAATCGCATAACATGTTCCTGGGGTCAGATAAAGCTGCGACGCAAAATTTGAGCACCAACAGAAGACATTTGGGGGTGTCGGTGTGCCATAAACCAGCATTCGCCGAAACACGGATTATCGTGAAAATGCGTTAAAACTCGTTATTTGAGGTGAAATCGATCAAAGTTAACTCTGAAATAAGCTAGGACGCGTGATTGAAAAAAGGTAGAAAAAGAAACCGGGTCCGAAACGACCTCCCGAACGGCTGAAAATGAAGTGTATAATACACGGTTTTTTGGGATTCCGGGGTCCCGGAACAAAATTCTCCGGAAATCGTGTAGGATGTTCATGGGATCAGATAAAGCGGCCACGCAAAATTTGAGCACCAACGGAAGACATTTGGGGGTGCCGGTGTGCGAAACCAAAGATTCGCGAAATTCGGATTATCGTGAAAATGCGTTAAAACTCGTTATTTGAGGATGAAATCGAACAGGTTAACTCCTGAAATGAGCTAGGACACGTGATTGAAAAATAAGGATAAAAAGAAACCGGGTCCGTCACGACCTCCCGAACGGTGAAATTAAAGTGTATAATACACGGTTTTCGGGATTAGGGGTCCGAACAAAATTCTCCGGAAGTTGCATAGGATGTTCTGGGGTCGATAAAGCGGCCACGCAAAATTTGAGCACCAACGGAAGACATTTGGAGGTGCGGTGTGCGCGAAACCAAGCATTCGCCGAAACTCGGATTATCGTGAAAATGCGTTAAAACTCGTTATTTGAGGCTGAAATCGAAAGGTTAACTCCTGAAATGAGCTAGGACGCGTGATTGAAAAACAGGGAGAAAAAGAAACCGGTCCCAGACGACCTCCCGAACGGTCGAAAATGAAGTGTATAATAATACACGGTTTTTCGGGATTCTGGTGTCCGGAACAAAATTCTCCGGAAATTGTCTAGGATGTTCCTGGGATCAGATAAAGCGGCCACGCAAAATTTGAGCACCAACGGAATACATTTGGGGGTGTCGGTGTGCGTAGAAACCAAAGATTCGCCGAAACTCGGATTATCGTGAAAAATGCGTTAAAACTCGTTATTTGAGGTTGAAATCGAACAGGGTTAACTCGAAATGAGCTAGGACGCATGATTTAAAAACGGGAGAAAAAGAAACCGAGTCCGGTACGACCTCCTGAACGGCTGAAATTGAAGTGTATAATAATACACGGTTTTTCGGGATTCCGGGGTCCCGGAACAAAATTCTCCGGAAATCGCATAACATGTTCCTGGGGTCAGATAAAGCTGCGACGCAAAATTTGAGCACCAACAGAAGACATTTGGGGGTGTCGGTGTGCCATAAACCAGCATTCGCCGAAACACGGATTATCGTGAAAAATGCGTTAAAACTCGTTATTTGAGGCTGAAATCGATCAGGTTAACTCCTGAAATAAGCTAGGACGCGTGATTGAAAAACAGGTAGAAAAAGAAACCGGGTCCGAAACGACCTCCCGAACGGCTGAAAATGAAGTGTATAATACACGGTTTTTTGGGATTCCGGGGTCCCGGAACAAAATTCTCCGGAAATCGTGTAGGATGTTCATGGGATCAGATAAAGCGGCCACGCAAAATTTGAGCACCAACGGAAGACATTTGGGGGTGCCGGTGTGCCAGAAACCAGCATTCGCCGAAATTCGGATTATCGTGAAAAATGCGTTAAAACTCGTTATTTGAGGCTGAAATCGAACAGGTTAACTCCTGAAATGAGTTAGGACACGTGATTGAAAAATAAGGATAAAAAGAAACCGGGTCCGGTACGACCTCCCGAACGGCTGAAATTAAAGTGTATAATACACGGTTTTTCGGGATTCCGGGGTCCCGGAACAAAATTCTCCGGAAGTTGCATAGGATGTTCCTGGGGTCAGATAAAGCGGCCACGCAAAATTTGAGCACCAACGGAAGACATTTGGGGGTGCCGGTGTGCCAGAAACCAGCATTCGCCGAAACTCGGATTATCGTGAAAAATGCGTTAAAACTCGTTATTTGAGGCTGAAATCGAACAGGTTAACTCCTGAAATGAGCTAGGACGCGTGATTGAAAAAAAGGGAGAAAAAGAAACCGGGTCCGGTACGACCTCCCGAACGGCTGAAATTTGAAGTGTATATATAATACACGGTTTTTCGAGATTCCGGGGTCCCGGAACAAAATTCTCCGGAAATCGCATAACATGTTCCTGGGGTCAGATAAAGCGGCGACGCAAAATTTGAGCACCAACGGAAGACATTTGGGTGTGCCGGTGTGCCAGAAACCAGCATTCGCCGAAACTCGGGTTATCGTGAAAAATGCGTTAAAACTCGTTATTTGCGGCTGAAATCGAACAGGTTAACTCCTGAAATGAGCTAGGACGCGTGATTGAAAAACAGGGAGAAAAAGAAACCGGGTCCGGTACGACCTCCCGAACGGCTGAAATTAAAGTGTATAATACACGGTTTTTCGGGATTCCGGGGTCCCGGAACAAAATTCTCCGGAAATCGCATAGGATGTTCCTGGGGTCAGATAAAGCGGCCACGCAAAATTTAAGCACCAACGGAAGACATTTGGAGGTGGTGTGGTGTAGAAAGCGAAAAGATTCGCCGAAACTCGGATTATCGTGAAAAATGCGTTAAAACACGTTATTTGAGGCTTAAATCGAACAGGTTAACTCCTGAAATGAGCTAGGACGCGTGATTGAAAAACAGGAATAAAAAGAAACCGAGTCCGGTACGACCTCCCGAACGGCTGAAATTGAAGTGTATAATACACGGTTTTTCGGGATTCCGGGGTCCCGGAACAAAATTCTCCGGAAATCGCATAACATGTTCTTGGGGTCAGATAAAGCGGCGACGCTAAATTTGACCACCAACAGAAGACATTTGGGGGTGTCGGTGTGCGTAAACCAAAGATTCGAAACTCGGATTATCGTGAAAATGCGTTAAAACTCGTTATTTGAGGGTGAAATCGATCAGGTTAACTCCTGAAATAAGCTAGGACGCGTGATTGAAAAACAGGGAGAAAAAGAAACCGGGTCCGGTACGACCTCCCGAACGGCTGAAAATGAAGTGTATAATACACGGTTTTTCGGGATTCCGGGGTCCCGGAACAAAATTCTCCGGAAATCGCATAACATGTTCTCGGGGTCAGATAAAGCGGCGACGCTAAATTTGAGCACCAAAAGAAGACATTTGGGGGTGTTGGTGTGCCAGAAACCAGCATTCGCCGAAACTCGGATTATCGTGAAAAATGCGTTAAAACTCGTTATTTGAGGCTGAAATCGATCAGGTTAACTCCTGAAATAAGCTAGGACGCGTGATTGAAAAACAGGGAGAAAAAGAAACCGGGTCCGGTACGACCTCCCGAACGGCTGAAATTGAAGTGTATAATACACGGTTTTTCGGGATTCCGGGGTCCCGGAACAAAATTCTCCGGAAATCGCATAACATGTTCCTGGGGTCAGATAAAGCGGCGACGCAAAATTTGAGCACCAACAGAAGACATTTGGGGGTGTCGGTGTGCCATAAACCAGCATTCGCCGAAACTCGGATTATCGTGAAAAATGCGTTAAAACTCGTTATTTGAGGCTGAAATCGAACGGGTTAACTCCTGAAATGAGCTAGGACGCGTGATTGAAAAACAGGATAAAAGAAACCGGTCCAGACGACCTCCCGAACGGGCTGAAATTGAAGTGTATAATACATGGTTTTTCGGAATTCCGGGTCCCGGAACAAAATTCTCCGGAAATCGCATAGGATGTTCCCGGGGTCGATCAAGCGGCCACTCAAAATTTGAGCACCAACGGAAGACATTTGGAGGTGCGGTGTGCGTAAACCAAAGATTCGCCGAAATTCGGATTATCGTGAAAAATGCGTTAAAACTCGTTATTTGAGGTTGAAATCGAACGGGTTAACTCCGAAATAAGCTAGGACGCGTGATTGAAAAACAGGAGAAAAAGAAACCGGTCCGCACGACCTCCCGAACGGTGAAATTTGAAGTGTATAATACACGGTTTTTCGGGATTCCGTCCCGGAACAAAATTCTCCGGAAATCGCATAACATGTTCTGGGGTCGATAAAGCGGGAAACAAAATTTGAGCACCAACGGAAGACATTTGGGTGTGCCGGTGTGCGTAAACCAAAGATTCGCCGAAACTCGGGTTATCGTGAAAATGCGTTAAAACTCGTTATTTGAGGTGAAATCGATCAGTTAACTCCTGAAATAAGCTAGGACGCGTGATTGAAAAACAGGAAGAAAAAGAAACCGGTCCGTACGACCTCTCGAACGGCCGAAATTGATGTGTATAATACACGGTTTTCGGGATTCGGGGTCCCGAACAAAATTCTCCGGATATCGCATAGGATGTTCCGGGGTCGATAAAGCGGCCACGCAAAATTTGAGCACCAACGGAAGACATTTGGAGGTGCCGGTGTGTCGAAACCAAAGATTCGCCGAAACTCGGATTATCGTGAAAATGCGTTAAAACTCGTTATTTGAGGTGAAATCGAATGGGTTAACTCCTGAAATGAGCTAGGACACGTGATTGAAAAACAGGGAGAAAAAGAAACCGGGTCCGGTACGACCTCCCGAATGGCTCAAATTGAAGTGTATAATACACGGTTTTTCGGGATTCCGGGGTCCCGGAACAAAATTCTCCGGAAATCGCATAGGATGTTCCAAGGGTCAGATAAAGCCGCTACGCAAAATTTGAGCACCAACGGAAGACATTTGGGGTGCGGTGTGCAAAAACCAAAGCATTCGCCGAAACTCGGATTATCGTGAAAATGCGTTAAAACTCGTTATTTGAGGTCGAAATCGAACAAAGTTAACTCTGAAATGAGCTAGGACGCGTGATTGAAAAACAGGATAAAGAAACCGGTCCAGACGACCTCCCGAACGGCTGAAATTGAAGTGTATAATACACGGTTTTTCGGGATTCCGGGGTCCCGGAACAAAATTCTCCGGAAATCGCAGGATGTTCCTGGGGTCAGATAAAGCGGCCACTCAAAATTTGAGCACCAACGGAAGACATTTGGAGGTGCCGGTGTGCCAGAAACCAGCATTCGCCGAAATTCGGATTATCGTGAAAAATGCGTTAAAACTCGTTATTTGAGGCTGAAATCGAACAAGTTAACTCCTGAAATAAACTAGGACGCGTGATTGAAAAATAGGGAGAAAAAGAAACCGGGCCTGGTACGACCTCCCGAACGGCTGAAAATGAAGTGATACACGGTTTTTCGGGATTCCGGGGTCCCGGAACAAAATTCTCCGGAAATCGTGTAGGATGTTCCTGGGATCAGATAAAGCGGCCACGCAAATTTTGAGCACCAACGGAAGACATTTGGAGGTGCCGGTGTGCCAGAAACCAGCATTCGCCGAAACTCGGATTATCGTGAAAAATGCGTTAAAACTCGTTATTTGAGGCTGAAATCGAACAGGTTAACTCCTGAAATGAGCTAGGACGCGTGATTGAAAAACAGGGAGAAAAAGAAACCGATTCCGGTACGACCTCCCGAACGGCTTAAATTTAAAGAGTATAGTATAATACACGGTTTTTCGGGATTTCGGGGTCCCGGAACAAAATTCTCCGGAAATCGCATAACATGTTCCTGGGGTCAGACAAAGCGGCGACCCAAAATTTGAGCACCAACGGAAGACATTTGGGTGTGCCGGTGTGCCAGAAACCAGCATTCGCCGAAACTCAGGTTATCGTGAAAAATGCGTTAAAACTCGTTATTTGAGGCTGAAATCGATCAGGTTAACTCCTGAAATAAGCTAGGACGCGTGATTGAAAAACAGGGAGAAAAAGAAACCAGGTCCGATACGACTTCCCGAACGGCCGAAAATGAAGTGTATAATACACGGTTTTTCGGATTCGGATCCGAACAAAAGTCTCCGGAAATCGTGTAGGATGTTCGGGATCAGATAAAGCGGCCACGCAAAACTTGAGCACCAACGGAAGACATTTGGGGGTGCCGGGTGTGTGAAACCAAAGATTCGCCGAAATTCGGATTATCGTGAAAAATGCGTTAAAACTCGTTATTTGAGGTCGAAATCGAACAGTTAACTCTGAAATGAGCTAGGACGCGTGATTGAAAAACGGGAGAAAAAGAAACCGATTCCGGTACGACCTCCCGAACGGCTTAAATTTAAAGTGTATAGTATAATACACGGTTTTTCGGGATTTCGGGGTCCCGGAACAAAATTCTCCGGAAATTGCATAACATGTTCCTGGGGTCAGATAAAGCGGCGACCCAAAATTTGAGCACCAACGGAAGACATTTGGGTGTGCCGGTGTGCCAGAAACCAGCATTCGCCGAAACTCAAAGTTATCGTGAAAAATGCGTTAAAACTCGTTATTTGAGGCTGAAATCGATCAGGTTAACTCCTGAAATAAGCTAGGACGCGTGATTGAAAAACAGGGAGAAAAAGAAACCAGGTCCGATACGACTTCCCGAACGGCTGAAAATGAATTGTATAATACACGGTTTTTCGGGATTCCGGGATCCAGAACAAAAGTCTCCGGAAATCGTGTAGGATGTTACTGGGATCAGATAAAGCGGCCACGCAAAACTTGAGCACCAACGGAAGACATTTGGGGGTGCCGGTGTGCCAGAAACCAGCATTCGCCGAAATTCGGATTATCGTGAAAAATGCGTTAAAACTCGTTATTTGAGGCTGAAATCGAACAGTTAACTCCGAAATGAGCTACGACGCGTGATTGAAAAACAGGAGAAAAAGAAACCGGTCCCGACGACCTCTCGAACTACCGAAATTGAAGTATATAATACACGGTTTTCGGGATTAGGGTTCCGGAACAAACTTCTCTCGGAAATCGCATAGGATGTTCCAAGGGTCGATAAAGCGCCACGCAAAATTTGAGCACCAACGGAAGACATTTGGGGGTGCCGGTGTGCGTAAAACCAAAGATTCGCCGAAACTCGGATTATCGTGAAAATGCGTTATAACACGTTATTTGAGGTCGAAATCGATCGGGTTAACTCCTGAAATAAGCTAGGACGCGTGATTGAAAAAAAGGGAGAAAAAGAAACCGGTCCGACGACCTCCCGAACGGCCGAAATTTGAAGTGTATAATACACGGGTTTTGGATTCCGGTCCCGGAACAAAATTCTCCGGAAATCGCATAGGATGTTCCAAGGGTCAGATAAAGTGGCCACGCAAAATTTGAGCACCAACGGAAGACATTTGGGGGTGCGGTGTGCGTAAACCAAAGATTTCGAAATTCGGATTATCGTGAAAAATGCGTTAAAACTCGTTATTTTAGATCGAAATCGAACAAGGTTAACTCCTGAAATGAGCTAGGAAGCGTGATTGAAAAACAGGGAGAAAAAGAAACCGGGTCCGGTACGACCTCCCGAACGGCTGAAATTTGAAGTGTGTAATACACGGTTTTTCGGGATTCCGGGGTCCCGGAACAAAATTCTCCGGAAATCGCATAACATGTTCCTGGGGTCAGATAAAGCGGCGACGCAAAATTTGAGCACCAACGGAAGACACTTGGGTGTGCGGTGTGCGAAACCAAAGATTCGCCGAAACTCGGGAGATCGTGAAAATGCGTTAAAACTCGTTATTTGAGGTCAAGTCGAACAAAGTTAACTCTGAAATGAGCTAGGACGCATGATTGAAAAACAAGGATAAAAAGAAACCGGTCCCAGACGACCTCCCGAGCGGTGCCGAAATTAAAGTGTATAATACACGGTTTTTCGGGATTCCGGGGTCCCGGAACAAAATTCTCCGGAAATCGCATAGGATGTTCCTGGGGTCAGATAAAGCGGCCACGCAAAATTTGAGCACCAACGGAAGACATTTGGAGGTGCGGTGTGCGAAAACCAAAGATTCGCCGAAACCCTGATTATCGTGAAAAATGCGTTAAAACTCGTTATTTGAGGCTGAAATCGAACAGGTTAACTCCTGAAATGAGCTACGACGCGTGATTGAAAAACAGGGAGAAAAAGAAACCGGGTCCGGTACGACCTCTCGAACGGCTGAAATTGAAGTGTATAATACACGGTTTTTCGGGATTCCGGGCTCCCGGAACAAAATTCTTCGGAAATCGCATAGGATGTTCCAAGGGTCAGATAAAGCGGCCACGCAAAATTTGAGCACCAACGGAAGATATTTGGAGGTGCCGGTGTGCCAGAAACCAGCATTCGCCGAAACTCGGATTATCGTGAAAAATGCGTTAAAACTCGTTATTTGAGGCTGAAATCGATCAGGTTAACTCCTGAAATAAGCTAGGACGCGTGATTGAAAAACAGGGAGAAAAAGAAACCGGGTCCGGTACGACCTCCCGAACGGCTGAAAATGAAGTGTATAATACACTGTTTTTCGGGATTCCGAGGTCCAGAACAAAATTCTCCGGAAATCGTGTAGGATGTTCCTGGGATCAGATAAAGCGGCCACGCAAAATTTGAGCACCAACGGAAGACATTTGGGGGTGCCGGTGTGCGTAAACCAAAGATTCGCCGAAATTCGGATTATCGTGAAAATGCGTTAAAACTCGTTATTTGAGGCTGAAATCGAACAGGTTAACTCCTGAAATGAGCTAGGACGCGTGATTGAAAAACAGGGAGAGAAAGAAACCGGGTCCGGTACGACCTCCCGAACGGCTGAAATTGAAATGTATATAATACACGGTTTTTCGGGATTCCGGGGTTCCGGAACAAAATTCTCCGGAAATGGCATCGGATGATCCTCGGGTCAGATAAATCTGCCACGCAAAATTTGAGCACCAACGGAAGAAATTTGGGGGTGCCGGTGTGCCAGAAACGAGCATTCGACGAAACTCGGGTTATCGTGAAAAATGCGTTAAAACTCGTTATTTGAGGCTGAAATCGAACAGGTTAACTCCTGAAATGAGCTAGGACGCGTGATTGAAAAACAAGGATAAAAAGAAACCTGGTCCGGTACGACCTCCCGAACGGCTGAAATTAAAGTGTATATAATACACGGTTTTTCGGGATTCCGGGGTCACGGAACAAAATTCTCCGGAAATCGCATAGGATGTTCCTGGGGTCAGATAAAGCGGCCACGCCAAATTTGAGCACCAACGGAAGACATTTGGAGGTGCCGGTGTGCCAGAAATCAGCATTCGCCGAAACTCGGATTATCGTGAAAAATGCGTTAAAACTCGTTATTTGAGGCTGAAATCGAACAGGTTAACTCCTGAAATGAGCTAGGACGCGTGATTGAAAAACAGGGAGAAAAAGAAACCGGGTCCGGTACGACCTCCCGAACGGCTGAAATTGAAGTGTATAATACACGGTTTTTCGGGATTCCGGGGTCCCGGAACAAAATTCTCCGGAAATCGTGTAGGATGTTACTGGGATCAGATAAAGCGGTCACGCAAAATTTGAGCACCAACGGAAGACATTTGGGGGTGCCGGTGTGCCAGAAACCAGCATTCGCCGAAATTCGGATTATCGTGAAAAATGCGTTAAAACTCGTTATTTCAGGCTGAAATCGAACGGGTTATGTGGACAGCGGGCCGCCCACGGGGGCGCTTGGTGAAGGGGCTCGAAAACAAGCGTTTGCATTTTGTATGGAGTCGCCACCAATTTTTATGGGAAATTGGAACCGTTCGAATACCTCGTGTCATGTCAAGACACAAAGTAGTGACATGAACACTAAGCAATCGTTACCCTTAGCATTCTATGTCTAGAATGACTCTCGTGGATGCCAATGAACACGGGTGCTCACGGAGATCTGGAGTAAGGGGTGAGGGTACGTATTAGGAAGCTCTTTTGATCGAACACCTAATCCCGCCCGCCTCGATAGCGGCCTCTACTAATGATTAGGGAAGTTATTCGTACTTGATATATTGTCGGCTATATGCATGCAATGCAACATCCATAGATTAATCCTAACATGTGAGAATTAACTAAGTCGGTTGACACGTAATTAGCATACAATTGATGTCGAAGTTGGATTTAACGTTGATTTACATGTGAAACATACAAACAATAAAAGAAATACAATAAATATGAACTACAATAATGAAAATTACAATAATTACATTGGATTAGGCGATTTATGTCGAAAATACCTTTAAAACGGATAATTTGAGAAAAAGAATAAAAGAATAAATAACGAACAAAACAGAAGGTGATAATACAGATATTAGTTGATTGGTACGCTAACTAATTAAACTAGTTCAAGGCAGAAAAGGAGTTCAGGGACAGAATTCACCCTGGAACAGGCGCAGCAGACACTGCGCCCTTTGGAAGAGGCGCAGCAGTTGCTGCGTCTGTTCCAAGGGTGAGTTCTGGCTGTGAAGCCGAAACTGCAAATCGTTAATGTCGATTGGTAAATTTAAAGGATGATTGATAATATTTACTCGGATGAAAGTGATTAGCATGTTATTTACATATGAATGAGGTCGTGAAAGCGATAAAACATGGATGAGATGGAATTAAACGACTTAATTACATGATTAAAAGATTGATTAACAAATTAATAAACTAATTAAGCTAAACAGGTTACTAATGACGAATATATGATGGATAAACAGATGCAAATATATCAACGACGAATTCCAGAGATTCAATATGGGTAAATCGAACCTCTAAAACCCGAGTTTGATTTTAATGACGAAAACCCGCAAATATTGATTATTAGGGATTTAAGTCGGTTTTATGATGAATTAAAACATGTTAATGATGACGGATAATATGTACATGCGAATTATCAAACTATCATGATGAAGAATTAACAGACGAACAAACAAAGGAAATAAATTTGAGACGAATTACAGAGGACGGAGGAAGAAGAAAAGAAGCAGGAACTGCGGCAACCTCACGAAGAGGCGCAGCAGGCGCTGCGCTCCTTAGAAGAGGCGCAGCAGTTGCTGCGTCTTTTCTCGACGTCTGTCCACTGGAATTTCGCAAAACAGGTTTTAAAGACGGTTTTAGAAATCGATTTTAATGATGTTTTCGACATAAACCTTACAATTGTCATACAATAATAAAAATACAATAAATAAAAGAGAGATTAATACACCCTCAGACTTACATGTTGACGGAACGAGATGAACTAAGAAGATCGATTAGTGAATGCTCGACGCGAATGCAAGGAAAGAGTGCCCTCGAAAGAGGAAAACGATTTAACAAGATTGATTAATTAGATTGATTGAGTGTAGTTGGTCAAATTGGTCGGTCATGCAACGGAGAGGCTGGTACCCGGAAAGATCCGAGCTTACGTGGTCGGAAGTCCAAGCACGTAGGCGCCAATTAGTAAGAACGAAGTCTAGAATGCAAAGGGAGAAGAGAAGGGCGGACACTCGCGTGAGAAATATGAGGAACGAAAGCTCCTATTTATACTAATCACGTGGAGGAATAGGGTTTCGGAGACTCTTTGGAAGTGAATCTCGGAAAGATATAAAAAAAAGATACGTAAATCATGCAAAGAAGGGCCTGGGAAGAGGCGCAGCAGCCACTGCGTCTCTTGGAAGAGGCGCAGCACCTGCTGCGTCGCTCCCGTGGAGGTTTCCTCCCGCTTAAGAAAGATTTCGCGTTTTAGTTATGGTAGGACGGATTTAATTTGATTATCTTTTGAATATTACGGGATATTATTTGCCAAAAGATAAAATTTGATAAAATATGGAATAGAAATATCCGGAACATTCCGTAACATTCCGACTCTGGATTTAACAACTATCGAGAAAATGGAGACGGTTTTTGACCCGGACTCGAATGTACTCTAATTATCGCCAAAACGACCGTATCGGCACGTAGATGACAACTAAGAGGTTGACATTTATATTTGAGCAATCACTTGACGATAATCTTACGAACTGTCACTAATCGTTCCGCGAATCAAACATGCGGCCCAATCATCACCGGGTGGTTTGCGAGGGGTGCAGAAACGAGGTGTCTACAGAGCCCCCACTTTGACTGAGGCTTGGACAAGGCGAAAGTCAAAGTATAGCCATCAGGTCAATCGAAGATTACAACCTGACGACTATGGCGACGCGAGGCGGCTCAAGGGGTCTGAGCCAAGGACCTGTCGTCGGGAACATTTTAGAGTCTGTCGACTATCGGGGAGGGTCGTTTAAAGTCCATTAGACTACGTAAGGAGGCTCGCCAGCCATAAGAAGAGACCATACCTGAGACTTCTTTCTCGAGATGCTTCCGGAGGTGCGTAGGAGCTAAGGTTGAGCATGGGAGCTAAGGGTAAGACCTAAAAGATATATAAGGATTGTGCTAGGGTATGGGGCCCTAAAGGAAAGCATCGACGGGAAGGAGGCCAAATATAAGTTCAACTTAAGGGGTAACCAAGGTTTGGGTGTAGGAACTCTAAGGAAGAGTGATCCTAAAGGAATATGATCCAAAGGGGTATAAGTATATGAACTTTAGGGAGTTTGGGAACTTAAAAGAAGCTAGGTGTGCGAACCTGGGTATACGAACCTAAAAGGACGGCTGGTATGGGAACTTAAAGGCTTGCGAACCTAAGAGGAATTGGGATCCTAGGGTTAAGTTTAGGAACTACTGGGTTACTAATTCTTGTTTTAAACGCGTGCGCTTAAGCTTTCTGAGGTTTGAGAACTCCAAAGGGATTTATGGGTTTATGAACCTAAGGATGTTGGTGTGGGAGCTTAAAGGTTTACGAACCTAAGGGAGCTATTTTGGGATCTAAGAATCTAGGGGTAAGAATCCTAACTTTGGGTTTACGAACCTAAGGAAGGAGGCTTTGGCTTGGGAACTTCTGGAGAACGACACCTTTGTCGCACTCCGCGGGGAAACAAGAAATATTGAAAGCAGCAGGACGTCGGTAGAAACTGCTGGGGAATCCGCTTGCGTTGGTCTCAAGCGAACTCTGGCAAAACTTAAGGTTGAATCTGCTTGCGTCGGTCTCAAACAAACTCTGGCGAAACTTGAGGTTGAATCTGCTTGCGTCAGTCTCAAACAAACTCTCGCTGGGGAATAAAGCGATGACTTTGGGGAATCTGACTGTCTCTGTCCTCAAGCAAACTCTCGTTGGGTGATTATGTTGACGACTAGGAACATCTTGATCGTCATGGGAGAAATCTTGAGTGAGCAATACTGCAAAATACTACTGCGCTGGATATAAGGACTTGAGCAATACTGCAAAATACTGCTGCTGATGGATATAAGGAATTGAGCAATACTGCAAAATACTGCTGCGCTTGATACTTATCTGCATGGTTAGTAGCCACACAAGAATGCAATCTAATATATGCACGTAAGCAATTATCACATGGACCTCGAATGAGGAAACACACAGGCTGTCTTTTTATAAAAGTTGTTTAAAACTTGTTCAAAGAAGTTTGTCATTTGTAATGCGTTATGCATATTCAATGGGCTTTAGACACGTGACTGGCGCGACGTAGACCTTATGCGGACGTGAAAATATAGACTTAGCTTGGACTGACGCGACACTAACTTAGATTTGACGCGACACAGGGATGACTTTGACAGACCTTGCTTAAGCATGCACAACCCCTAGCCAAGTGTGGGTGACAATGCGTATCAATTCCAAAGGTATAAGAATTGCAAGATTGGTGAAGGCATATAAAGGCAAGGCATGAGCCATGGATCATCTGTCTAATAGGACTTCTTTCACCACCGTTTGCTGTAAAAGAGACCCCTCTTGAGGCACGATGACTTGGAGAATTCATCTAAGATCTTTGTCATTGTCCGGACCGAGCACTAGCTAGACTCAAATGAGAGAGGAGAATAAAAGAAGGGTGGCATCTTAGAAGAGAAGCCCCCAGGATGAGAAGATGACTCTAGACTTTGGTAAAAAAGAGGCTGGGCGACAATAAGAAGCCCCCAGTATAGAGGTGTTGGTTGTGGAAGGGATGTTAATTGAGGTTGGAAGGTTGAAAATTGTGATGGTTGAGGTGGTTGATAATTGAGGTTGAAAGTTGGGATGGTTGTGTCCTTGAGGACTGCCTACGTATTCACGTGAAGTGAAATCAAACCAGATCGTAGTTCTGAGGTTTGGTTAATTTTGTTTGGGTGTTGTGGTTGTATCCTTCTTGTGTAAGAAAAAGATCGCCACGTATCCACCTGAAAAGGTGAAATCAAACCATGCTCGTAGTTCAAGTGTGTGCCTAAGCTATGTTGTTAGGACCTTAAAGTGCAGGGGTCACAAGGGTAATATTCCTTTGGTGACTCGAAGGATCGATTTGAGATAACTCCCTCTGATCATAGACCAAAGAGGTATGATTAAGTTTGTAAAAAATCCTTGTCGCGTGAGCACACTTAGTGGACCCTAAGGATGATATGGGTATGTCCCGTTCTGGATAGCAAAGTATTGAAGACTCCGTGTATGGGTCAAGGTGAAACTGGATTGGATATTTGGAATGTGGAGCTTGGTAATAAGAGGCTTTGATGAGCAAATCTCTGGAGCTTGATTTTGTGGTGTTAAGGCTTGATGGGATTATGGCTTGTAATGTGGCTTGGAAATGGAGTCTCTTGGCTTGATGTAGCCTGAGCACATATAGGTAGGTTAAAATGACGCGGGTTCAAATTTCCATGTCTTGGCCCTAAAGGACGGGTATACTTGACGAGCTTGAGAGGATTCTCAAAATTCCTAACTATCTCCCTATAACGGTCTCGAGAAGGACTTAGGGTGTATGATGTGTGAAAGGATAAGTGAGGGTGCTAGCCGACCACCTCGATTGGTGTCTTGATTCTATATAGACTTCAGCAGTATTTCGTATTTGATATTGATCTGGATTCAGACGCAGATTCTTGGTCTAGAATATATCTCGGCTTTTGCTCAGATTCTTGATCAGGTTTCGAAGGATAACGTTGTCTTTGGATATTGACTTGACTTGCTTGATTGAGCCTTGTTCTTATTTTGACTCTTTTGCGTCGGATATTGATCTTGGATTACGGGTATAACTACGGCCTTGGATATTGACCTCAGTTTCTCTTGATTAAGCCTTTTGTCTTTGATCATGGCTCGTATCGTCTTGGATGGACTTGGGTCAGACTAGCACCTTTGGTGTAAAACGGGTTGGTCTTTAGTAACACGGGTTGTTTATTGTGGGGAATGGGTTTGCCTTCCGTCATGGATTGTTAACAAGGGAGATGGTCTGGATTCGTCTTAGAATCTCTTGAGATATGCTCGTCCTAAACTAGGGTTATATTGTGGTTTCTATTGCCAGACATGGAATAGGTAAGGAAAGAACACGGAGTTTCAGGTCCTCTACAACTTGGAATGGAACATCATCTAAGTGTACTCACATCGACGGAACTTGCGTTGTCATTATTCATTTAAAATGTCTCAAACCAATTCTTGTTGTCACAGGAAATGGATAAAAGAAGCGGTATGATAGAATACGTGGATTGAAAATTGTACTTTTATTGAAATGATTAGTAAATGTATTTAACATAGACTCGAGAAGACATGTGACTTGTGGGACAGCCCCCAGGTTGTCACTAGGAATGGAAATGGACACAAAGAAAGATACTAGAACAAATATGAGATAGACAGCCTAAGACTCAGACTCGGATTTGGACTTTGACTCGATTTCAGATCCAGACTCGTAATCATCGGCCCATGCTTGAACATTTTCTCTTCCAGCAACTGGCTTCGACATCCGGCTTTGAGCATTCACCCATTTGAGCACCTCATCCTCATCGTTGGGAACATTGGAAGGATAACAGTCAAGAAGAGTTTCTTGATAAGTGGTATATCCATGAGGATTGCCTAAGTTACCTTGTGGGTTAAAAGTTGAGAGGGACAACTTCCCGTTTTCGATCATATCTTGGATCACATGTTTTAATTTGTAGCATTTCTCTGTATCATGCCCTTTGCCTCTATGGTATTTGCAAGATTTGAATTCTCATCCCGAACTTGGATTTCCTTTCTCGGTTCGGGTGTAGGTCCTATAGGCTTCAACATTCGTTGTTCCATGAGTCTATGAAGGGCATCCGTGTATGTAATACCAATGTGGGTAAATTTCCTAGGAGGTGTGCCCTTATTTTCGGAAGCCTTTGTAAATGACCTTGGAGGGTTGTTAGATTTCTTTGACGAAGGATCCATGAGGATGCCTTTATTGATTTTGATTCCCGGATGAGAAGGACTAAGAATAGGTTGTCTATTTGTTGCTTTCTCCTTAGGATCGCATCAAGTTGAGGGTTTGTCCGGACATTTTTCATCTTAAGAGGTTGGGCATCAAGCTTCTTACCCATTTCGGCGAACTGGTTTTCTATGTTGGAAAGCCGAGAGTTTAGGCTATCAATAGCTCCCTCTATTTTGGAAAATTTGTTGTCGAAGGCCATGGAAAGCATGAGCATTCCATTTTGTATATCTTCGTCTTCGAGGACATTGATCTCTTCGCTATCATGAGGAGTGAGGAGTTGAGAACAATCTAGAGATGATTCTTCATCATGTTTAATGATATTAGACCCAAGAGGGTCGATCTTCTTGGATTTCCCGACAGAAGGTGGCTTAGGAAGCTTGCCCTCTTCGATCATATCTTGGATAATGTGTTTCAAGAGAAAACACTCTTCAATATCATGGCCTCTACCTTGGTGATATAGGCAGTATTTGTTGCCCTTCCAGAGGTTCACCTGTTTCTCTAATGGTGGATCCGGAGTCGGCCCTATTGGATGTAGCTTGCCTTGGGCAGAAAGTCTCTTCAAAGCATCGGCATAAGACATGCCTAAATCGGTAAGCACCCTTTGATGCCTCCCAGGTTTTCTTTCAGCTATTTTTGGCTTTCTAAGACGATGGTTATTGCAAGAGGTAAGCTTTGGACGACCTAGACTAGAGGTTTCTCTAGTTGGTGTGTTCTTTTCCACCATTCCATTCTCGAGGGTGAAGACGCGAGTGCTCAAATTTTCCACTGTATCTTGCACTCGTAGGACCATGGCATAAACATCTTGGAGAGACACAGTGATTGTGGCTTGAACTTCTTCGTGACCTTGCCGATTGATGAACTTCATCGGATTCCTACTTGACAGAAATGACGCACATTACAACTCGATTCGACATGGGATCACGCATACCAAGGCAGCCAACAAAGGAAGGGATAAGATGACAAATCTAGACTTGACTTGTGAATTCATGAAATGTCGTGAGCGACTTCTCGTGTTTGAATCCACGGTGTTTGACCTTGGCCTTTAGACTCGAGTGTTGACTTTGACGGAGTGACATTCATATGATTGACCTTATTGATGGGATTGACGACACATGTTGATTCTGGACTCGAGGTTTGCTTATAGGTGTTAAGAAGACTGTTGTAGTTTAGACTCAAATATGAGGCCCATTGAGACTCGTGTGTTGAGCCTCGGAACGTGTGACTCGATGTGTCGAAAATGATTAGATCCTAACTGAATTGGGGTATGGGGGTCCACAATGACGGCGCGACGCCTTAGGATTTGACTTGATTTTGAAAAGACCCAAAATATAAAGAAAAGACGGGTTCATGACTCGACGGAGTTTCGACTAGGACATAGTCGGTTTGAACTTTGACTCTAACTTAGCCCAATTGAATTTACATATTTACATTTACACGGTTTGAAAATATTTTGAATAAAACGTTTTTTTTTTTTTTTTTTTTTTTTTTTCGTTTTTTTTGGACGTTTTCTTTTTTTTCGTTTTTTATTTGTTTTTTTTTTTTGTTGCGCGGATTTAATTTTAGGCCCGAAGTTTGACTCGACATTTGGACAGAGTTTTGACTGGTTTTGCCTTTTTCGAAAATTTACATTTTAAAAGAGGTTTTGATTTTTTTACAAAATTCGTCATGGTTTTATTTAGAAAATGGTGATCACATATGGTACAAACATTATACAAGCATTATAACGGGATGCTGAGTGCATTTAGAAGGGTTTTGGTTTTAAAGGGTGGGTTGCCATACCGAACCATCAAACCCGAAGTCTGTGGAGAGGCTCGTACCAAACAAGAGTAAGGCCGATTCCTAGTCCATTTCCTCAAGTAGTGAAGGCCCTTGATACAAACAAGAGTAAGCATCATGGTATGGATGACGTCAATCGCTATCCATCCTTAGGCCCAAATAAGAATTAGGACCGTTTAGACGGGACGATTGGTCGAATGGGTTGGGTTGGGCCTAGGAAGGCCGAATAAACGATCTTGGAAGATCGAGTTATGAAAACCGACAATTGTCTTGTACAAATTTATTCCCTAACCTTGTTCGAGTTTCACCCTAGCTACACGTAAGTGTATATCCCAGCCGGAGTCGCCAAATCGTGGACGGCGGGCCGCCCACGGGGCGCTTGGTGAAGGGGCTCGAAAACAAGCGTTTGCATTTTGTATGGAGTCGCCACCAATTTTTATGGGAAATTGGAACCGTTCGAATACCTCGTGTCATGTCAAGACACAAAGTAGTGACATGAACACTAAGCAATCGTTACCCTTAGCATTCTATGTCTAGAATGACTCTCGTGGATGCCAATGAACACGGGTGCTCACGGAGATCTGGAGTAAGGGGTGAGGGTACGTATTAGGAAGCTCTTTTGATCGAACACCTAATCCCGCCCGCCTCGATAGCGGCCTCTACTAATGATTAGGAAGTTATTCGTACTTGATATATCGTCGGCTATATGCATGCAATGCAACATCCATAGATTAATCCTAACATGTGAGAATTAACTAAGTCGGTTGACACGTAATTAGCATACAATTGATGTCGAAGTTGGATTTAACGTTGATTTACATGTGAAACATACAAACAATAAAAGAAATACAATAAATATGAACTACAATAATGAAAATTACAATAATTACATTGGATTAGGCGATTTATGTCGAAAATACCTTTAAAACGGATAATTTGAGAAAAAGAATAAAAGAATAAATAACGAACTAAAAAAAGAAGGTGATAATACTGAGATATTAGTTGATTGCACGCTAACTAATTAAACTAGGTCAAGGCGTAAAAGGAGTTCAGTGACAGAATTCACCGAACAAGCAAAGAGACACGCGCCCTTTGGAAGAGGCGCGGCGATTCTTGCGTCTGCTCCAAGGGTGAGTTCGGCCGTGAAGTTTAAAGCGCAAATCGTTAATGTCGATTGGTAAATTTAAAGGATGATTGATAATATTTACTCGGATGAAAGTGATTAGCATGTTATTTACATATGAATGAGGTCGTGAAAGCGATAAAACATGGATGAGATGGAATTAAACGACTTAATTACATGATTAAAAGATTGATTAACAAATTAATAAACTAATTAAGCTAAACAGGTTACTAATGACGAATATATGATGGATAAACAGATGCAAATATATCAACGACGAATTCCAGAGATTCAATATGGGTAAATCGAACCTCTAAAACCCGAGTTTGATTTTAATGACGAAAACCCGCAAATATTGATTATTAGGGATTTAAGTCGGTTTTATGATGAATTAAAACATGTTAATGATGACGGATAATATGTACATGCGAATTATCAAACTATCATGATGAAGAATTAACAGATTTAACAAACAAAGGAAATAAATTTGAGATTAATTACAGAGGACGGAGGAAGAAGAAAAGAAGCAGGAACTGCGGCAACCTCACGAAGAGGCGCAGCAGGCGCTGCGCTCCTTAGAAGAGGCGCAGCAGTTGCTGCGTCTTTTCTCGACGTCTGTCCACTGGAATTTCGCAAAACAGGTTTTAAAGACGGTTTTAGAAATCGATTTTAATGATGTTTTCGACATAAACCTTACAATTGTCATACAATAATAAAAATACAATAAATAAAAGAGAGATTAATACACCCTCAGACTTACATGTTGATTTTAACGAGATGAACTAAGAAGATCGATTAGTGAATGCTCGACGCGAATGCAAGGAAAGAGTGCCCTCGAAAGAGGAAAACGATTTAACAAGATTGATTAATTAGATTGATTGAGTGTAGTTGGTCAAATTGGTCGGTCATGCAACGGAGAGGCTGGTACCCGGAAAGATCCGAGCTTACGTGGTCGGAAGTCCAAGCACGTAGGCGCCAATTAGTAAGAACGAAGTCTAGAATGCAAAGGGAGAAGAGAAGGGCGGACACTCGCGTGAGAAATATGAGGAACGAAAGCTCCTATTTATACTAATCACGTGGAGGAATAGGGTTTCGGAGACTCTTTGGAAGTGAATCTCGGAAAGATATAAAAAAAAAGATACGTAAATCATGCAAAGAAGGGCCTGGGAAGAGGCGCAGCAGCCACTGCGTCTCTTGGAAGAGGCGCAAAGACACTCGCGTCTGTTCCCAGGAGGTTTCCTCCGCTAAGAAAGATTTCCGCGTTTTAGTTATGGTAGGACGGATTTAATTTGATTATCTTTTGAATATTACGGGATATTATTTGCCAAAAGATAAAATTTGATAAAATATGGAATAGAAATATCCGGAACATTCCAGAACATTCCGACTCGGGATTTAACAAACTATCGAAAATGGAGACGGTTTTTGACCGGACTCCGAATGTACTCTAATTACTGCCAAAACGACCGTATCGGCACGTAGATGACAACTAAGAGGTTGACATTTATATTTGAGCAATCACTTGACGATAATCTTACGAACTGTCACTAATCGTTCCGCGAATCAAACATGCGGCCCAATCATCACCGGGTGGTTTGCGAGGGGTGCAGAAACGAGGTGTCTACGGGCCTTCTCACGCGAGTGTCCGCCCTTCTCTTCTCCCTTTGCATTCTAGACTTCGTTCTTACTAATTGGCGCCTACGTGCTTGGACTTCCGACCACGTAAGCTCGGATCTTCCGGTACCACCTCTCCGCTGCATGACCGACCAATTTGACCAACTACACTCAATCAATCTAATTAATCAATCTTGTTAAATCGTTTTCCTCTTTCGAGGGCACTCTTTCCTTGCATTCGCGTCGAGCATTCACTAATCGATCTTCTTAGTTCATCTCGTTCCGTCAACATGTAAGTCTGAGGGTGTATTAATCTCTCTTTTATTTATTGTATTTTTATTATTGTATGACAATTGTAAGGTTTATGTCGAAAACATCATTAAAATCGATTTCTAAAACCGTCTTTAAAACCTGTTTTGCGAAATTCCAAAGTGGATGACGTCGAGAAAAGACGCAGAATCGCCGCGCTTCTTCTAAGGAGCGCAGCGCGCTGCGCCTCTTCGTGAGGTTGCCGCAGTTCTCGCTTCTTTTCTTCTTCCTCCGTCCTCCGTAATTGCCTCAAATTTATTTCCTTTGTTTGTTCGTCTGTTAATTCTTCATCATGATAGTTTGATAATTCGCATGTACATATTATCCGTCATCATTAACATGTTTTAATTCATCATAAAACCGACTTAAATCCCTAATAATCAATATTTGCGGGTTTTTCGTCATTAAAATCAAACTCGGGTTTTAGAGGTTCGATTTACCCATATTGAATCTCTCGAATTTGGCCGTTGATATATTTGCATCTGTTTATCCATCATATATTCGTCATTAGTAACCTGTTTAGCTTAATTAGTTTATTAATTTGTTAATCAATCTTTTAATCATGTAATTAAGTCGTTTAATTCCATCTCATCCATGTTTTATCGCTTTCACGACCTCATTCATATGTAAATAACATGCTAATCACTTTCATCCGAGTAAATATTATCAATCATCCTTTAAATTTACCAATCGACATTAACGATTTGCGGCCAGCTTCACAGCCCAGTAACTCTCACTTGGAAAGACGCAAAGAATCGCCGCGCTTTCTTCCAAAGGGCGCAGTGTTCACGCTACTGCTCCAGGGTGAATTCTGTCCCTGAACTCCTTTTCTGCCTTGACCTAGTTTAATTAGTTAGCGTACCAATCAACTAATATCTGTATTATCACCTTCTGTTTTGTTCGTTATTTATTCTTTTATTCTTTTTCTCAAATTATCCGTTTTAAAGGTATTTTCGACATAAATCGCCTAATCCAATGTAATTATTGTAATTTTCATTATTGTAGTTCATATTTATTGTATTTCTTTTATTGTTTGTATGTTTCACATGTAAATCAACGTTAAATCCAACTTCGACATCAATTGTATGCTAATTACGTGTCAACCGACTTAGTTAATTCTCACATGTTAGGATTAATCTATGGATGTTGCATTGCATGCATATAGCCGACAATATATCAAGTACGAATAACTTCCCTAATCATTAGTAGAGGCCGCTATCGAGGCGGGCGGGATTAGGTGTTCGATCAAAAGAGCTTCCTAATACGTACCCTCACCCCTTACTCCAGATCTCCGTGAGCACCCGTGTTCATTGGCATCCACGAGAGTCATTCTAGACATAGAATGCTAAGGGTAACGATTGCTTAGTGTTCATGTCACTACTTTGTGTCTTGACATGACACGAGGTATTCGAACGGTTCCAATTTCCCATAAAAATTGGTGGCGACTCCATACAAAATGCAAACGCTTGTTTTCGAGCCCCTTCACCAAGCGCCCCCGTGGGCGGCCCGCTGTCCACAGTTTGGCGACTCCGCTGGGGTTTTAGAAATCGATTTTAATGATGTTTTCGACATAAACCTTACAATTGTCATACAATAATAAAAATACAATAAATAAAAGAGAGATTAATACACCCTCAGACTTACATGTGATTTTGAACGAGATGAACTAAGAAGATCGATTAGTGAATGCTCGACGCGAATGCAAGGAAAGAGTGCCCTCGAAAGAGGAAAACGATTTAACAAGATTGATTAATTAGATTGATTGAGTGTAGTTGGTCAAATTGGTCGGTCATGCAACGGAGAGGCTGGTACCCGGAAAGATCCGAGCTTACGTGGTCGGAAGTCCAAGCACGTAGGCGCCAATTAGTAAGAACGAAGTCTAGAATGCAAAGGGAGAAGAGAAGGGCGGACACTCGCGTGAGAAATATGAGGAACGAAAGCTCCTATTTATACTAATCACGTGGAGGAATAGGGTTTCGGAGACTCTTTGGAAGTGAATCTCGGAAAGATATAAAAAAAAAAGATACGTAAATCATGCAAAGAAGGGCCTGGGAAGAGCGCGGCAGCAGCCCACCGCGTCTCTTGGAAGAGGCGCAAAGACTGCGTCGTTGTCTGTTCCCGTGAGGTTTCCTCCCGCTTAAGAAAGATTTCGCGTTTTAGTTATGGTAGGACGGATTTAATTTGATTATCTTTTGAATATTACGGGATATTATTTGCCAAAAGATAAAATTTGATAAAATATGGAATAGAAATATCCGGAACATTCCGTAACATTCCGACTCTGGATTTAACAAACTATCGTAAAATGGAGACGGTTTTGACCCGGACCGAATGTACTCTAATTATCGCCAAAACGACCGTATCGGCACGTAGATGACAACTAAGAGGTTGACATTTATATTTGAGCAATCACTTGACGATAATCTTACGAACTGTCACTAATCGTTCCGCGAATCAAACATGCGGCCCAATCATCACCGGGTGGTTTGCGAGGGGTGCGGAAACGAGGTGTCTAAGGGTTAACTCCTGAAATGAGCTAGGACGCGTGATTGAAAAACAGGATAAAAGAAACCGGTCCCAGACGACCTCCCGAACTAACCGAAATGAAGTGTATAATACACGGTTTTTGGGATTCGGTCCCTGAACAAAATTCTCCGAAATCGCAGGATGTTCCCGGGTCGATAAAGCGGCCACTCAAAATTTGAGCACCAACGGAAGACATTTGGAGGTGCTGTGTTTAAAACCAAAGATTCGCCCAAAATTGATTATCGTGAAAATGCGTTAAAACTCGTTATTTGAGGCTCAAATCGAACAGGTTAACTCCTGAAATAAGGTAGGACGCGTGATTGAAAAATAGGAGAAAAAGAAACCGGCCCGGTACGACCTCCCGAAACGGGAAAATGAAGTGTA
Source organism: Silene latifolia (assembly GCF_048544455.1). Taxonomy (NCBI): domain Eukaryota; kingdom Viridiplantae; phylum Streptophyta; class Magnoliopsida; order Caryophyllales; family Caryophyllaceae; genus Silene; species Silene latifolia. Next base: position 6,967,424 of record NC_133532.1, read on the forward strand.
TAATACACGGCTTTTTCGAGATTCCGGGTCCCGGAACAAAATTCTCCGGAAATCGTGTAGGATGTTCCCGGGATCGATAAAGCGCCACGCAAATTTTGAGCACCAACGGAAGACATTTGGGGGTGCCGGTGTGCCGTAAAACCAAAGATTCGCCGAAACCCTGATTATCGTGAAAATGCGTTAAAACTCGTTATTTGAGGTCGAAATCGAACAAAGTTAACTCTCGAAATGAGCTAGGACGCGTGATTGAAAAAACAGGAGAAAAAGAAACCGGTCCGCACGACCTACCGAACGGCCGAAATTGAAGTGTATAATACACGGCTTTTCGGGATTCGGTCCCTGGAACAAAATTCTCGAAATCGCATAACATGTTCCCTGGGGTCGATAAAGCGGCGACGCAAAATTTGAGCACCAACGGAAGACATTTGGGGGTGTCGGTGTGCCATAAACCAAAGATTCGCCGAAACTCTGATTATCGTGAAAATGCGTTAAAACTCGTTATTTGAGTCGAAATCGAACGGGTTAACTCCCGAAATGAGCTAGGACGCGTGATTGAAAAACAGGGAGAAAAGAAACCGGTCCAGACGACCTCCCGAACTACTGAAATTGAAGTGTATAATACACGGTTTTTCGGGATTCCGGTCCCGGAACAAAATTCTCCGGAAATCGCAGGATGTTCCCGGGGTCGATAAAGCGGCCACTCAAAATTTGAGCACCAACGGAAGACATTTGGGGTGCCGGATGCGAAAACCAAAGATTCGCCGAAATCCTGATTATCGTGAAAATGCGTTAAAACTCGTTATTTGAGGCTGAAATCGAACAAATTAACTCCTGAAATGAGCTAGGACGCGTGATTGAAAAATAGGGAGAAAAAGAAACCGGTCCGATACGACCTCCCGAACTACCGAAATTGAAGTGTATAATACACGGTTTTTGGGATTCCGGTCCCGAACAAAATTCTCCCGGAAATCGCATAGGATGTTCCTGGGGTCGATAAAGCGGCCACACAAAATTTGAGCACCAACGGAAGACATTTGGGTGTGCGGTGTGCCGAAACCAAAGATTCGCCGAAACTCTGATTATCGTGAAAATGCGTTAAAACTCGTTATTTGAGGTCAAATCGATCAAAGTTAACTCCGAAATGAGCTAGGACGCGTGATTGAAAAAACAGGAGAAAAAGAAACCGGTCCGCAGATTTACTCCGAAACTACTAAAATGAAGTGTATAATACACGGTTTTTCGGGATTCCGGTGTCCCCGAACAAAATTCTCCGGAAATCGCAGGATGTTCCTGGGGTCAGATAAAGCGGCCACTCAAAATTTGAGCACCAACGGAAGACATTTGGGGTGCTGTGTGCCGTTTAAAACCAAAGATTCACGAAACCCTGATTATCGTGAAAATGCGTTAAAACTCGTTATTTGAGGCTGAAATCGAACGGTTAACTCCCGAAATGAGCTAGGACGCGTGATTGAAAAACAGGGAGAAAAAGAAACCGGTCCCAAAGACGACCTCCCGAACGGCCGAAATTGAAGTGTATAATACACTGTTTTTCGGGATTCCGGGGTCCCTGAACAAAATTCTCCGGAAATCGCATAGGATGTTCCTGGGTCAGATAAAGCGGCCACGCAAAATTTGAGCACCAACGGAAGACATTTGGGGGTGCCGGTGTGCGTAAACCAAAGATTCGCCGAAACTCTGATTATCGTGAAAATGCGTTAAAACTCGTTATTTGAGGCTGAAATCGAACAGTTAACTCCTGAAATGAGCTAGGACGCGTGATTGAAAAATAGGTAGAAAAAGAAACCGGGTCCGGTACGACCTCCCGAACGGCCGAAATAGAAGTGTATAATACACGGTTTTTCTGGGATTCCGGTCCCTGAACAAAATTCTCCGGAAATCGCATAGATGTTCCTGGGTCGATAAAGCGGCCACGCAAAATTTGAGCACCAACGGAAGACATTTGGGGGTGCCTGGTGTGCGTAAACCAAAGATTCGCCGAAACTCTGATTATCGTGAAAATGCGTTAAAACTCGTTATTTGAGGCTGAAATCGAACAGTTAACTCCTGAAATGAGCTAGGACGCGTGATTGAAAAACAGGAGAAAAAGAAACCGGTCCCAGACGACCTACCGAACGGCCGAAATTGAAGTGTATAATACACGGTTTTTGGGGATTCCGGGTCCCGGAACAAAATTCTCCGAAATCGCATAAGGATGTTCCTGGGGTCGATAAAGCGGCCACGCAAAATTTGAGCACCAACGGAAGACATTTGGGGGTGCGGTGTGCCATAAACCAAAGATTCGCCGAAACCCTGATTATCGTGAAAATGCGTTAAAACTCGTTATTTGAGGTCGAAATCGAACGGGTTAACTCCTCGAAATGAGCTAGACGCGTGATTGAAAAACAGGAGAAAAAGAAACCGGTCCAGACGACCTCCCGAACGGCCGAAATTGAAGTGTATAATACACGGTTTTTCGGGATTCCGGTCCCGGAACAAAATTCTCCTAAATCGCATAGGATGTTCCTGGGGTCAGATAAAGCGGCCACTCAAAATTTGAGCACCAACGGAAGACATTTGGAGGTGCCGGTGAAAAAAGAAACCAAAGATTCGCCGAAACTCTGATTATCGTGAAAATGCGTTAAAACTCGTTATTTGAGGCTGAAATCGAACAGTTAACTCCTGAAATGAGCTAGGACGCGTGATTGAAAAACAGGGAGAAAAAGAAACCGGTCCCGATTTACGACCTCCGAACTACCGAAATGAAGTGTATAATACACGGTTTTGCTGGATTCCGGGGTCCCGAACAAAATTCTCCGAAATCGCATAGGATGTTCCTGGGGTCAGATAAAGCGGCCACACAAAATTTGAGCACCAACGGAAGACATTTGGGGTGCCGGTGTGCGTAAAAACCAAAGATTCCCGAAACTCTGATTATCGTGAAAATGCGTTAAAACTCGTTATTTGAGGCTGAAATCGAAAAGGTTAACTCCTGAAATGAGCTAGGACGCGTGATTGAAAAACAGGAGAAAAAGAAACCGGTCCCAGACGACCTCCCGAACGGCCGAAATTGAAGTGTATAATACACGGTTTTTCGGGATTCCGGGTCCCGAAACAAAATTCTCCGGAAATCGCATAGGATGTTCCTGGGTCAGATAAAGCGGTCACGCAAAATTTGAGCACCAACGGAAGACATTTGGGGTGCCTGTGTGCGTAAAAAACCAAAGATTCGCCGAAACTCTGATTATCGTGAAAATGCGTTAAAACTCGTTATTTGAGGCTGAAATCGAACAAAGTTAACCCGAAATGAGCTAGGACGCGTGATTGAAAAACAGGAGAAAAAGAAACCGGTCCCGACGACCTCCGAACGGCCGAAATTGAAGTGTATAATACACTTTGCTTTTTTGGGATTCCGGTCCCGAACAAAATTCTCTCCGGAAATCGCATAGATGTTCCTGGGTCGATAAAGCGGCCACGCAAAATTTGAGCACCAACGGAAGACATTTGGGGGTGCCGGTGTGTCGAAACAAAGATTCGCCGAAACCCTGATTATCGTGAAAATGCGTTAAAACTCGTTATTTGAGGCTGAAATCGAACAAAGTTAACTCCCGAAATGAGCTAGGACGCGTGATTGAAAAACAGGGAGAAAAAGAAACCGGTCCAGTACGACCTCCCGAACGGCTCAAATTGAAGTGTATAATACACTTTTTCTGGGATTCGGGTCCAGAACAAAATTCTCCGAAATCGCATAGATGTTCCCTGGGGTCGATAAAGCGGCCACGCAAAATTTGAGCACCAACGGAAGACATTTGGGGGTGTGGTGCCGTAAACCAAAGATTATCCGAAACCTGATTATCGTGAAAATGCTTAAAACTCGTTATTTGAGGTGAAATCGAAACAGTTAACTCCTCGAAATGAGCTAGGACGCGTGATTGAAAAAAGGGAGAAAAAGAAACCGGTCCGCAGACGACCTCCCGAACGGCCGAAATTGAAGTGTATAATACACGGTTTTTCGGATTCCGGTCCCGAACAAAATTCTCCGGAAATCGCATAAGATGTTCTTGGGGTCAGATAAAGCGGCCACGCAAAATTTGAGCACCAACGGAAGACATTTGGGGTGCGGTGTGTTTAAAACCAAAGATTCGCCGAAACTCCTGATTATCGTGAAAATGCGTTAAAACTCGTTATTTGAGGTGAAATCGAAAAAGTTAACTCCGAAATGAGCTAGGACGCGTGATTGAAAAAATTGGAGAAAAAGAAACCGGTCCCAGACGACCTCCGAACTCGAAATTGAAGTGTATAATACACTGTTTTTCGGGATTCTCGAGGTCCCGAACAAAATTCTCCTAAATCGCATAGATGTTCCTGGGTCGATAAAGCGGCCACGCAAAATTTGAGCACCAACGGAAGACATTTGGGGTGCCGGGTGCGTAAACCAAAGATTCGCCGAAACCCTGATTATCGTGAAAATGCGTTAAAACTCGTTATTTGAGGCTGAAATCGAACAAAGTTAACTCCCGAAATGAGCTAGGACGCGTGATTGAAAAACAGGGAGAAAAAGAAACCGGTCCCACGACCTCCCGAACGATCGAAATTGAAGTGTATAATACACTTGCCGGATTCCGGTCCCGAACAAAATTCTCCGGAAATCGCATAGGATGTTCCTGGGGTCGATAAAGCGCCACGCAAAATTTGAGCACCAACGGAAGACATTTGGGGTGCTGGTGCAGCGTAAACCAAAGATTCGCCGAAACCCTGATTATCGTGGAAAATGCGTTAAAACTCGTTATTTGAGGTCGAAATCGAACAAAGTTAACTCCCGAAATGAGCTAGACGCGTGATTGAAAAAACAGGAGAAAAAGAAACCGGTCCGCATTTAAGACGACCTCCGAAACCGAAATTGAAGTGTATAATACACGGTTTTTCTGGGATTGGTCCCTGAACAAAATTCTCCGAAATCGCATAGGATGTTCCTGGGGTCAGATAAAGCGGCCACGCAAAATTTGAGCACCAACGAAGACATTTGGGGGTGTGTAAAAACCAAAGATTCGCCGAAACTCCTGATTATCGTGAAAATGCGTTAAAACTCGTTATTTGAGGTCGAAATCGAAAACAGTTAACTCTCGAAATGAGCTAGGACGCGTGATTGAAAAACAGGGAGGAAAAGAAACCGGGTCCGGACGACTCCCGAACGGCCGAAATTGAAGTGTATAATACACTGTTTTTCGGGATTCCGGTGTCCCGGAACAAAATTCTCCGGAAATCGCATAGGATGTTCCTGGGGTCGGATAAAGCGGCCACGCAAAATTTGAGCACCAACGGAAGACATTTGGGGTGCCGGTGTGCGTAAAACCAAAGATTCACCGAAACCCTGATTATCGTGAAAATGCGTTAAAACTCGTTATTTGAGGCCAATCGAACAGTTAACTCCGAAATGAGCTAGGACGCGTGATTGAAAAACAGGAGAAAAAGAAACCGGGTCCAGACGACCGACCCCGAACGGCCGAAATTGAAGTGTATAATACACTTTTTCTGGGATTCGGTCCCGAACAAAATTCTCCCGGAAATCGCATAGATGTTCCTGAGGTCGATAAAGCGCCACGCAAAATTTGAGCACCAACGGAAGACATTTGGGGTGCCGGTGTGCCGTAAACCAAAGATTCGCCGAAACTCCTGATTATCGTGAAAATGCGTTAAAACTCGTTATTTGAGGCCGAAATCGAACAGGTTAACTCCCGAAATGAGCTAGGACGCGTGATTGAAAAACAGGAGAAAAAGAAACCGGGTCCAGTACGACCTCCCGAACGGCCGAAATTGAAGTGTATAATACACTGTTTTTCGGGATTCCGGGTCCCGGAACAAAATTCTCCGAAATCGCATAGATGTTCCTGGGGTCGATAAAGCGGCCACGCAATTTGAGCACCAACGGAAGACATTTGGGGTGCCGGTGTGTAAACCAAAGATTCGCCGAAACCTGATTATCGGAAAATGCGTTAAAACTCGTTATTTGAGGTCGAAATCGAACAGTTAACTCCCGAAATGAGCTAGGACGCGTGATTGAAAAACAGGGAGAAAAAGAAACCGGTCCCAGACGACCTCCCGAACGGCCGAAATTGAAGTGTATAATACACGGTTTTTCGGGATTCCGAGGTCCCTGAACAAAATTCTCTAGAAATCGCATAGGATGTTCCCTGGGTCGATAAAGCGGCCACGCAAAATTTGAGCACCAACGGAAGACATTTGGGGTGTGGTGTGCAGCGTAAAAACAAGATTCGCCGAAACCTGATTATCGTGAAAATGCGTTAAAACTCGTTATTTGAGGCTGAAATCGAACAAGTTAACTCCTGAAATGAGCTAGGACGCGTGATTGAAAAACAGGAGAAAAAGAAACCGGTCCCAGACGACCTCCCGAACCGAAATTGAAGTGTATAATACACTGGTTTTTCGGGATTCCGGTCCCTGAACAAAATTCTCCGGAAATCGCATAGGATGTTCCTGGGGTCAGATAAAGCGCCCACGCAAAATTTGAGCACCAACGGAAGACATTTGGGTGCGTGTGTGTAAAACCAAGATTCGCCGAAACTCCTGATTATCGTGAAAATGCGTTAAAACTCGTTATTTGAGGCTGAAATCGAACAAAGTTAACTCCGAAATGAGCTAGGACGCGTGATTGAAAAACAGGAGAAAAAGAAACCGGTCCAAGACGACCTCCCGAACGGCCGAAATTGAAGTGTATAATACACTGCTTTTTTGGATTCCGGTCCCTGAACAAAATTCTCCGGAAATCGCATAGGATGTTCCTGGGGTCAGATAAAGCGGCCACGCAAAATTTGAGCACCAACGGAAGACATTTGGGGGTGCCGGTGTGCTAAAAACCAAAGATTCGCCGAAACCCTGATTATCGTGAAAATGCGTTAAAACTCGTTATTTGAGGCTGAAATCGAACAAAGTTAACTCCTCGAAATGAGCTAGGACGCGTGATTGAAAAACAGGAGAAAAAGAAACCGGTCCGCACGACCTCCGAACGGATCGAAATTGAAGTGTATAATACACGGTTTTTGCCGGATTCCGGGTCCCGAACAAAATTCTCCGGAAATCGCATAGGATGTTCCTGGGTCAGATAAAGCGGCCACGCAAAATTTGAGCACCAACGGAAGACATTTGGGGGTGCCGGTGCGAAACCAAGATTCGCCGAAACCCTGATTATCGTGAAAATGCGTTAAAACTCGTTATTTGAGGCTGAAATCGAAAAGGTTAACTCCTGAAATGAGCTAGGACGCGTGATTGAAAAACAGGAGAAAAAGAAACCGGTCCAGACGACCTCCCGAACGGCCGAAATTGAAGTGTATAATACACGGTTTTTCGGGATTCCGGAACAAAATTCTCCGAAATCGCATAGGATGTTCCTGGGGTCAGATAAAGCGGCCACGCAAAATTTGAGCACCAACGGAAGACATTTGGGGTGCCGTGTGCCGTAAAACCAAAGATTCGCCGAAACCCTGATTATCGTGAAAAAATGCGTTAAAACTCGTTATTTGAGGCTGAAATCGAACAAAGTTAACTCCTCGAAATGAGCTAGACGCGTGATTGAAAAACAGGAGAAAAAGAAACCGGTCCCAGACGACCTCCGAACGGTCGAAATTGAAGTGTATAATACACGGTTTTTCGGGATTCCGGTCCTGAACAAAATTCTCCTAGAAATCGCATAGATGTTCCTGGGGTCGATAAAGCGGCCACGCAAAATTTGAGCACCAACGGAAGACATTTGGGGATGCCGGTGTGCCGTAAACCAAGATTCGCCGAAACCTGATTATCGTGAAAATGCGTTAAAACTCGTTATTTGAGTCTGAAATCGAACAGTTAACTCCCGAAATGAGCTAGGACGCGTGATTGAAAAACAGGGAGAAAAAGAAACCGGTCCGCACGACCTCCCGAACGGCCTGAAATTGAAGTGTATAATACACTTGCGGATTCCGGGTCCCGAACAAAATTCTCCGGAAATCGCATAGGATGTTCCTGGGTCAGATAAAGCGGCCACGCAAAATTTGAGCACCAACGGAAGACATTTGGGGTGCCAGGTGCGTAAACCAAAGATTCGCCGAAACTCCTGATTATCGTGAAAATGCGTTAAAACTCGTTATTTGAGGTCAAATCGAACAGGTGTTAACTCCCGAAATGAGCTAGGACGCGTGATTGAAAAACAGGGAGAAAAAGAAACCGGTCCCAGACGACCTCCCGAACTCGAAATTGAAGTGTATAATACACGCTTTTTGCCGGATTTCGGTCCCTGAACAAAATTCTCCGGAAATCGCATAGGATGTTCCTGGGGTCAGATAAAGCGGCCACGCAAAATTTGAGCACCAACGGAAGACATTTGGGGTGCCTGTGCAAAGCGTAAAAACCAAGATTCGCCGAAACCCTGATTATCGTGAAAATGCGTTAAAACTCGTTATTTGAGGTCGAAATCGAACAAAGTTAACTCCTGAAATGAGCTAGGACGCGTGATTGAAAAACAGGAGAAAAAGAAACCGGTCCGAAGACGACCTCCCGAAACGGCCGAAATTGAAGTGTATAATACACTGCTTTTTCTGGGATTCCGGGTCCCGAACAAAATTCTCCGGAAATCGCATAGGATGTTCCTGGGGGTCGATAAAGCGCCACGCAAAATTTGAGCACCAACGGAAGACATTTGGGGTGCCGGTGTGCGTAAACCAAAGATTCGCCGAAACCTGATTATCGTGAAAATGCGTTAAAACTCGTTATTTGAGGTCGAAATCGAACAAAGTTAACTCCCGAAATGAGCTAGGACGCGTGATTGAAAAACAGGGAGAAAAAGAAACCGGTCCAGATTTACCTCCGAACGGCCTTAAATTGAAGTGTATAATACACTGATTTTTTTCTGGGATTCCGGTCCCGAACAAAAATTCTGGAAATCGCATAGGATGTTCCTGGGTCGATAAAGCGCCACGCAAAATTTGAGCACCAACGGAAGACATTTGGGGTGCCTGGTGTGCTTAAACCAAAGATTCGCCGAAACCTGATTATCGTGAAAATGCGTTAAAACTCGTTATTTGAGGCTGAAATCGAACAGTTAACTCCTGAAATGAGCTAGGACGCGTGATTGAAAAACAGGAGAAAAGAAACCGGTCCGACGACCTCCCGAACGGCCGAAATTGAAGTGTATAATACACTGCGGATTCCGGGTCCCGAACAAAATTCTCCTAAATCGCATAGGATGTTCCCGGGGTCGATAAAGCGCCACGCAAAATTTGAGCACCAACGGAAGACATTTGGGGTGCCGGTGTGCGTAAACCAAGATTCGCCGAAACTCCTGATTATCGTGAAAATGCGTTAAAACTCGTTATTTGAGGCTGAAATCGAACAAGTTAACTCCCGAAATGAGCTAGGACGCGTGATTGAAAAACAGGGAGAAAAGAAACCGGTCCCAGACGACCTCCCGAACTACCGAAATTGAAGTGTATAATACACTTGGGATTCCGGTCCCTGAACAAAATTCTCCGGAAATCGCATAGGATGTTCCCGGGGTCAGATAAAGCGGCCACGCAAAATTTGAGCACCAACGGAAGACATTTGGGGGTGCTGGTGTGCGTAAACCAAAGATTCGCCGAAACCCTGATTATCGTGAAAATGCGTTAAAACTCGTTATTTGAGGTCGAAATCGAACAAAGTTAACTCCTCGAAATGAGCTAGGACGCGTGATTGAAAAACAGGAGAAAAAGAAACCGGTCCAGACGACCTCCCGAACGGCCGAAATTGAAGTGTATAATACACGGTTTTTCGGGATTCCGGGTCCCGAACAAAATTCTCGGAAATCGCATAGGATGTTCCTGGGGTCAGATAAAGCGCCACGCAAAATTTGAGCACCAACGGAAGACATTTGGGGGTGCCGTAAAGCGTAAACCAAAGATTCGCCGAAACCTGATTATCGTGAAAATGCGTTAAAACTCGTTATTTGAGGCTGAAATCGAACAAATTAACTCCTGAAATGAGCTAGGACGCGTGATTGAAAAACAGGAGAAAAGAAACCGGTCCAGACGACCTCCCGAACGGCCGAAATTGAAGTGTATAATACACGGTTTTCCGGGATTCCGGTCCCGAACAAAATTCTCCGAAATCGCATAGGATGTTCCCTGGGTCGATAAAGCGCCACGCAAAATTTGAGCACCAACGGAAGACATTTGGGGTGCCGGTGTGCCGTAAAACCAAAGATTCGCCGAAACCTGATTATCGTGAAAATGCGTTAAAACTCGTTATTTGAGGTCGAAATCGAACAAAGTTAACCTGAAATGAGCTAGGACGCGTGATTGAAAAAACAGGAGAAAAAGAAACCGGTCCCAGACGACTCCCGAACGGCCGAAATTGAAGTGTATAATACACTGTTTTTCTGGGATTCCGGTCCCTGAACAAAATTCTCCGAAATCGCATAGATGTTCCTGGGGTCGATAAAGCGGCCACGCAAAATTTGAGCACCAACGGAAGACATTTGGGGTGCCTGTGTGTAAACCAAAGATTCGCCGAAACCCTGATTATCGTGAAAATGCGTTAAAACTCGTTATTTGAGGTCGAAATCGAACAAAGTTAACTCCCGAAATGAGCTAGGACGCGTGATTGAAAAACAGGGAGAAAAAGAAACCGGTCCCGACGACCTCCGAACGCCGAAATTGAAGTGTATAATACACGGTTTTTCTGGGATTCCGGGTCCTGAACAAAATTCTCCGGAAATCGCATAGGATGTTCCTGGGGTCGGATAAAGCGGCCACGCAAAATTTGAGCACCAACGGAAGACATTTGGGGGTGCCGGTGTGCGTAAACCAAAGATTCGCCGAAACCTGATTATCGTGAAAATGCGTTAAAACTCGTTATTTGAGGTCGAAATCGAACAAAGTTAACTCCCCGAAATGAGCTAGGACGCGTGATTGAAAAACAGGAGAAAAAGAAACCGGTCCCGACGACCTCCGAACGGCCGAAATTGAAGTGTATAATACACTGCCGGATTCCGGTCCCGAACAAAATTCTCCGAAATCGCATAGGATGTTCCTGGGGTCAGATAAAGCGGCCACGCAAAATTTGAGCACCAACGGAAGACATTTGGGGTGCGTGTGTGCTTAAACCAAAGATTCGCCGAAACCTGATTATCGTGAAAATGCGTTAAAACTCGTTATTTGAGGTCGAAATCGAACAAAGTTAACTCCCGAAATGAGCTAGGACGCGTGATTGAAAAACAGGGAGAAAAAGAAACCGGTCCCAGACGACCTCCCGAACGGCCGAAATTGAAGTGTATAATACACTGCCGGATTCCGAGGTCCCTGAACAAAATTCTCCGGAAATCGCATAGGATGTTCCTGGGGTCGATAAAGCGGCACGCAAAATTTGAGCACCAACGGAAGACATTTGGGGGTGCCTGCAGTGCTAAACCAAGATTCGCCGAAACCTGATTATCGTGAAAATGCGTTAAAACTCGTTATTTGAGGCCGAAATCGAACAGTTAACTCCCGAAATGAGCTAGACGCGTGATTGAAAAACAGGAGAAAAAGAAACCGGTCCAGACGACCTCCCGAACTACGAAATTGAAGTGTATAATACACGGCTTTTTCGGGATTCCGGTCCTGAACAAAATTCTCCGGAAATCGCATAGGATGTTCCTGGGGTCGATAAAGCGCCACGCAAAATTTGAGCACCAACGGAAGACATTGGGGTGCTGTGTGCGTAAACCAAAGATTCGAAACCCTGATTATCGGAAAATGCGTTAAAACTCGTTATTTGAGGTGAAATCGAACAGTTAACTCCTCGAAATGAGCTAGGACGCGTGATTGAAAAACAGGAGAAAAAGAAACCGGTCCTGACGACCTCCCGAACGGCCGAAATTGAAGTGTATAATACACGATTTTTCGGGATTCCGGTCCCGAACAAAATTCTCCTAAATCGCATAGGATGTTCCGGGGTCGATAAAGCGCCACGCAAAATTTGAGCACCAACGGAAGACATTTTGGGGTGTGTGTGCCGTAAACCAAAGATTCGCCGAAACCCTGATTATCGTGAAAATGCGTTAAAACTCGTTATTTGAGGTCGAAATCGAACAAAGTTAACTCCTGAAATGAGCTAGACGCGTGATTGAAAAAAACAGGAGAAAAAGAAACCGGTCCAGACGACCTCCCGAACGGCCGAAATTGAAGTGTATAATACACTGCTTTTTCTGGGATTTCGGTCCCGAACAAAATTCTCCGAAATCGCATAGATGTTCCTGGGGTCGATAAAGCGCCACGCAAAATTTGAGCACCAACGGAAGACATTTGGGGTGCAGTGCTGTGAAAAACCAAAGATTCACGAAACCCTGATTATCGTGAAAATGCGTTAAAACTCGTTATTTGAGGTCAAATCGAACAGTTAACTCCCGAAATGAGCTAGGACGCGTGATTGAAAAACAGGGAGAAAAAGAAACCGGTCCAGTACGACCTCCCGAACGGCCGAAATTGAAGTGTATAATACACTGCTTTTTCGGGATTCCGGTCCCGAACAAAATTCTCCGGAAATCGCATAGGATGTTCCTGGGGTCGGATAAAGCGGCCACGCAAAATTTGAGCACCAACGGAAGACATTTGGGGTGCCGTGTGCCGTAAACCAAAGATTCGCCGAAACCCTGATTATCGTGAAAATGCGTTAAAACTCGTTATTTGAGGCCGAAATCGAACAGGTTAACTCCTGAAATGAGCTAGGACGCGTGATTGAAAAAAAAGGTAGAAAAAGAAACCGGTCCAGACGACCTCCGAACGGCCGAAATTGAAGTGTATAATACACGGTTTTTCTGGATTCCGGGTCCCGAACAAAATTCTCCGGAAATCGCATAGGATGTTCCTGGGGTCAGATAAAGCGCCCACGCAAAATTTGAGCACCAACGGAAGACATTTGGGGGTGCCGGCAGTGCGTAAACCAAGATTCGCCGAAACCCTGATTATCGTGAAAATGCGTTAAAACTCGTTATTTGAGGTCGAAATCGAAAGTTAACTCCTCGAAATGAGCTAGGACGCGTGATTGAAAAACAGGAGAAAAAGAAACCGGTCCCAGATTTACCTCCCGAACGGCCGAAATTGAAGTGTATAATACACGGTTTTTTGGGATTCCGGTCCGAACAAAATTCTCCGAAATCGCATAGATGTTCCTGGGGTCGATAAAGCGCCACGCAAAATTTGAGCACCAACGGAAGACATTTGGGGGTGCCAAAAGCGTAAACCAAAGATTCGCCGAAACTCCTGATTATCGTGAAAATGCGTTAAAACTCGTTATTTGAGGCTGAAATCAAAAAAGTTAACTCCCGAAATGAGCTAGGACGCGTGATTGAAAAACAGGGAGAAAAAGAAACCGGTCCCAGACGACCTCCCGAACGGGCCGAAATTGAAGTGTATAATACACTGTTTTTCGGGATTCCGGGTCCCGGAACAAAATTCTCCGGAAATCGCATAGATGTTCCCGGGTCGATAAAGCGCCACGCAAAATTTGAGCACCAACGGAAGACATTTGGGGTGCCGGTGTGCGTAAACAAAGATTTCCGAAACCCTGATTATCGTGAAAATGCGTTAAAACTCGTTATTTGAGGTCGAAATCGAACAAAGTTAACTCCTCGAAATGAGCTAGGACGCGTGATTGAAAAACAGGAGAAAAAGAAACCGGTCCAGACGACCTCCGAACGGCCGAAATTGAAGTGTATATAATACACGGTTTTTCGGGATTTCGGGGTCCCGAACAAAATTCTCCGGAAATCGCATAGGATGTTCCTGGGGTCAGATAAAGCGCCCACGCAAAATTTGAGCACCAACGGAAGACATTTGGGGGTGCTTGTGCCGTAAACCAAGATTCGCCGAAACTGATTATCGTGAAAATGCGTTAAAACTCGTTATTTGAGGTCGAAATCGAACAAAGTTAACTCCTCGAAATGAGCTAGGACGCGTGATTGAAAAACAGGAGAAAAAGAAACCGGTCCAGACGACCTCCCGAACGGCCGAAATTGAAGTGTATAATACACGGTTTTGCCGGATTCGGTCCCTGAACAAAATTCTCCGGAAATCGCATAGGATGTTCCTGGGGTCAGATAAAGCGGCCACGCAAAATTTGAGCACCAACGGAAGACATTTGGGGTGCCGTGTGCGTAAACCAAAGATTCGCCGAAACCCTGATTATCGTGAAAATGCGTTAAAACTCGTTATTTGAGGCTGAAATCGAACAAAGTTAACTCCCGAAATGAGCTAGGACGCGTGATTGAAAAACAGGGAGAAAAAGAAACCGGTCCCAAGACGACCTCCGAACGGCCGAAATTGAAGTGTATAATACACTTGCGGGATTCCGGTCCCGAACAAAATCTCCGGAAATCGCATAGATGTTCCTGGGGTCGATAAAGCGCCACGCAAAATTTGAGCACCAACGGAAGACATTTGGGGTGCCGTGTGCGTAAACCAAAGATTCGCCGAAACCCTGATTATCGTGAAAATGCGTTAAAACTCGTTATTTGAGGTCGAAATCGAAACAGTTAACTCGAAATGAGCTAGGACGCGTGATTGAAAAACAGGAGAAAAAGAAACCGGTCCAGACGACCTCCGAACGGCCGAAATTGAAGTGTATAATACACTTGTTTTTCGGGATTCCGGTCCCGAACAAAATTCTCCGAAATCGCATAGGATGTTCCTGGGTCAGATAAAGCGGCCACGCAAAATTTGAGCACCAACGGAAGACATTTGGGGTGCGGTGTGCCGTAAACCAAAGATTCGCCGAAACCCTGATTATCGTGAAAATGCGTTAAAACTCGTTATTTGAGGTCGAAATCGAACAAAGTTAACTCCCGAAATGAGCTAGGACGCGTGATTGAAAAACAGGGAGAAAAAGAAACCGGTCCAGACGACCTCCGAACGGCCGAAATTGAAGTGTATAATACACTGTTTTGCTGGGATTCCTGGGTCCCGAACAAAATTCTCCGGAAATCGCATAGATGTTCCCTGGGTCGATAAAGCGGCCACGCAAAATTTGAGCACCAACGGAAGACATTTGGGGTGCTTGAAAAGCGTAAACCAAAGATTCGCCGAAACCCTGATTATCGTGAAAATGCGTTAAAACTCGTTATTTGAGGCCGAAATCGAACAGGTTAACTCCCGAAATGAGCTAGGACGCGTGATTGAAAAACAGGGAGAAAAAGAAACCGGTCCCAGACGACCTCCCGAACGGCCGAAATTGAAGTGTATAATACACGGTTTTTGCCGGATTCCGGGTCCCGAACAAAATTCTCCGGAAATCGCATAGGATGTTCCTGGGTCAGATAAAGCGGCCACGCAAAATTTGAGCACCAACGGAAGACATTTGGGGGTGCTTGTGCGTAAAACCAAAGATTCGCCGAAACCCTGATTATCGTGAAAATGCGTTAAAACTCGTTATTTGAGGTCGAAATCGAACAAAGTTAACTCCTCGAAATGAGCTAGGACGCGTGATTGAAAAACAGGAGAAAAAGAAACCGGTCCGACGACCTCCCGAACGGCCGAAATTGAAGTGTATAATACACTTGTTTTTCGGATTCCGGTCCCGAACAAAATTCTCCTAAATCGCATAGATGTTCCTGGGGTCGATAAAGCGCCACGCAAAATTTGAGCACCAACGGAAGACATTTGGGGGTGCCGTGTGCGTAAACCAAAGATTCGCCGAAACCTGATTATCGTGAAAATGCGTTAAAACTCGTTATTTGAGGTCGAAATCGAACAAAGTTAACTCCCGAAATGAGCTAGGACGCGTGATTGAAAAACAGGGAGAAAAGAAACCGGTCCCAGACGACCTCCCGAACGGCCGAAATTGAAGTGTATAATACACGTTTTTTCGGGATTTCGGGGTCCCTGAACAAAATTCTCCGGAAATCGCATAGGATGTTCCTGGGGTCAGATAAAGCGCCCACGCAAAATTTGAGCACCAACGGAAGACATTTGGGGGTGCCGTGTGCGTAAACCAAAGATTCGCCGAAACTCCTGATTATCGTGAAAATGCGTTAAAACTCGTTATTTGAGGCTGAAATCGAACAAAGTTAACTCCGAAATGAGCTAGGACGCGTGATTGAAAAACAGGAGAAAAAGAAACCGGTCCAGAGATTTACCTCCCGAACGGCCGAAATTGAAGTGTATAATACACTTGCTTTTTCTGGGATTCCGGTCCCGAACAAAATTCTCCGGAAATCGCATAGATGTTCCTGGGGTCGATAAAGCGCCACGCAAAATTTGAGCACCAACGGAAGACATTTGGGGGTGCCGTGTAAAAGCGTAAACCAAAGATTCGCCGAAACCTGATTATCGTGAAAATGCGTTAAAACTCGTTATTTGAGGTCGAAATCGAACAAAGTTAACTCCTGAAATGAGCTAGGACGCGTGATTGAAAAACAGGAGAAAAAGAAACCGGTCCCAGACGACCTCCCGAACGGCCGAAATTGAAGTGTATAATACACGGTTTTTTGGGATTCCGGTCCCGAACAAAATTCTCCGGAAATCGCATAGGATGTTCCCGGGGTCAGATAAAGCGCCACGCAAAATTTGAGCACCAACGGAAGACATTTGGGGGTGCCTGCAGCTTAAACCAAAGATTCGCCGAAACCCTGATTATCGTGAAAATGCGTTAAAACTCGTTATTTGAGGCCGAAATCGAACAGTTAACTCCCGAAATGAGCTAGACGCGTGATTGAAAAACAGGAGAAAAAGAAACCGGTCCCAGACGACCTCCCGAACTACCGAAATTGAAGTGTATAATACACGCTTTGCCGGATTCCGGTCCCGAACAAAATTCTCCTGAAATCGCATAGGATGTTCCTGGGGTCAGATAAAGCGGCCACGCAAAATTTGAGCACCAACGGAAGACATTTGGGGTGCTGTGTGCAGGTGCGTAAACCAAAGATTCGCCGAAACCCTGATTATCGTGAAAATGCGTTAAAACTCGTTATTTGAGGTCGAAATCGAACAAAGTTAACTCCCGAAATGAGCTAGGACGCGTGATTGAAAAACAGGGAGAAAAAGAAACCGGTCCAGTACGACCTCCCGAACGGCCGAAATTGAAGTGTATAATACACGGTTTTTCGGGATTCGGTCCCTGAACAAAATTCTCCGGAAATCGCATAGGATGTTCCCTGGGGTCGATAAAGCGGCCACGCAAAATTTGAGCACCAACGGAAGACATTTGGGGGTGCAGTGTGCGTAAAACCAAGATTCGCCGAAACCCTGATTATCGTGAAAATGCGTTAAAACTCGTTATTTGAGGCCGAAATCGAACAGGTTAACTCCTGAAATGAGCTAGGACGCGTGATTGAAAAACAGGAGAAAAGAAACCGGTCCCAGACGACCTCCCGAACGGCCGAAATTGAAGTGTATAATACACTTTTTCGGATTCCGGTCCCGGAACAAAATTTCTCGGAAATCGCATAGGATGTTCCTGGGGTCGATAAAGCGGCCACGCAAAATTTGAGCACCAACGGAAGACATTTGGGGGTGCCGGTGTGCGTAAACCAAAGATTCGCCGAAACCTGATTATCGTGAAAATGCGTTAAAACTCGTTATTTGAGGCCGAAATCGAACAGTTAACTCCTCGAAATGAGCTAGGACGCGTGATTGAAAAACAGGAGAAAAGAAACCGGTCCAGACGACCTCCCGAACGGCCGAAATTGAAGTGTATAATACACTGTTTTGCTGGGATTCGGGTCCCGAACAAAATTCTCCGAAATCGCATAGATGTTCCTGGGGTCGATAAAGCGCCACGCAAAATTTGAGCACCAACGGAAGACATTTGGGGTGCCGGTGTGCCGTAAAACCAAGATTCGCCGAAACCTGATTATCGTGAAAATGCGTTAAAACTCGTTATTTGAGGCTGAAATCGAACAAGTTAACTCCCGAAATGAGCTAGGACGCGTGATTGAAAAACAGGGAGAAAAAGAAACCGGTCCAGACGACCTCCGAACGGCCGAAATTGAAGTGTATAATACACTGGTTTTTGCCGGATTCCGGTCCCTGAACAAAATTCTCCGGAAATCGCATAGGATGTTCCTGGGGTCAGATAAAGCGGCCACGCAAAATTTGAGCACCAACGGAAGACATTTGGGGTGCCAAAGGTGCAGCGTAAACCAAAGATTCGCCGAAACTCCTGATTATCGTGGAAAATGCGTTAAAACTCGTTATTTGAGGTCGAAATCGAACAGTTAACTCCCGAAATGAGCTAGGACGCGTGATTGAAAAACAGGGAGAAAA
Source organism: Silene latifolia (assembly GCF_048544455.1). Classification (NCBI taxonomy): domain Eukaryota; kingdom Viridiplantae; phylum Streptophyta; class Magnoliopsida; order Caryophyllales; family Caryophyllaceae; genus Silene; species Silene latifolia. The sequence goes on from NC_133532.1 coordinate 6,985,687, forward strand.
AGAAACCGGTCCCAGACGATTTACCTCCCGAACGGCCGAAATTGAAGTGTATAATACACTGTTTTTTTGGGATTCCGGTCCCGAACAAAATTCTCCGAAATCGCATAGGATGTTCCCTGGGTCGATAAAGCGGCCACAAAATTTGAGCACCAACGGAAGACATTTGGGGTGCCGGTGCAGCGTAAACCAAAGATTCGCCGAAACCCTGATTATCGTGAAAATGCGTTAAAACTCGTTATTTGAGGTCGAAATCGAACAAAGTTAACTCCTCGAAATGAGCTAGGACGCGTGATTGAAAAACAGGAGAAAAAGAAACCGGTCCAGACGACCTCCCGAACGGTCGAAATTGAAGTGTATAATACACACGTTTTTCGGATTCCGGTCCCGAACAAAATTCTCCTAAATCGCATAGATGTTCCTGGGGTCGATAAAGCGCCACGCAAAATTTGAGCACCAACGGAAGACATTTGGGGGTGCCAGTGCCGTAAAACCAAAGATTCGCCGAAACTCCTGATTATCGTGAAAATGCGTTAAAACTCGTTATTTGAGGTCGAAATCGAACAAAGTTAACTCGAAATGAGCTAGGACGCGTGATTGAAAAAACAGGAGAAAAAGAAACCGGTCCGGACGACCTCCCGAACGTACCGAAATTGAAGTGTATAATACACTTTTTCTGGGATTCCGGGTCCCTGAACAAAATTCTCGGAAATCGCATAGATGTTCCTGGGTCGATAAAGCGGCCACGCAAAATTTGAGCACCAACGGAAGACATTTGGGGATGCCGGTGTGCCGTAAACCAAGATTCGCCGAAACCCTGATTATCGTGAAAATGCGTTAAAACTCGTTATTTGAGGTCAAATCGAACAAAGTTAACTCCCGAAATGAGCTAGGACGCGTGATTGAAAAACAGGGAGAAAAAGAAACCGGTCCCAGACGACCTCCCGAACTACGAAATTGAAGTGTATAATACACGGCTGGGATTTCCGGTCCCGGAACAAAATTCTCCGAAATCGCATAGATGTTCCCGGGGTCGATAAAGCGGCCACGCAAAATTTGAGCACCAACGGAAGACATTTGGGGGTGCGGTGCAGCGTAAAACCAAAGATTCGCCGAAACCCTGATTATCGTGAAAATGCGTTAAAACTCGTTATTTGAGGTCGAAATCGAACAAAGTTAACTCCCGAAATGAGCTAGGACGCGTGATTGAAAAACAGGGAGAAAAAGAAACCGGTCCAGTACGACCTCCCGAACGGCCGAAATTGAAGTGTATAATACACGGTTTTTCGGATTCCGGGTTCCCGGAACAAAATTCTCCGGAAATCGCATAGGATGTTCCCTGGGTCAGATAAAGCGCCACGCAAAATTTGAGCACCAACGGAAGACATTTGGGGTGGTGTGCCGTGCCACGCAAAATTAAACCAAAGATTCGCCGAAACTCCTGATTATCGTGAAAATGCGTTAAAACTCGTTATTTGAGGCTGAAATCGAACAAAGTTAACTCCGAAATGAGCTAGGACGCGTGATTGAAAAAACAGGAGAAAAGAAACCGGTCCGCAGACGACCTCCCGAACTACTCGAAATTGAAGTGTATAATACACTGCTTTTTCGGATTCCGGTCCCTGAACAAAATTCTCCGAAATCGCATAGGATGTTCCTGGGGTCAGATAAAGCGCCACGCAAAATTTGAGCACCAACGGAAGACATTTGGGGTGCCGGTGTGCCGTAAACCAAAGATTCGCCGAAACTCCTGATTATCGTGAAAATGCGTTAAAACTCGTTATTTGAGGCTGAAATCGAACAAAGTTAACTCCCGAAATGAGCTAGACGCGTGATTGAAAAACAGGAGAAAAAGAAACCGGTCCAGACGACCTCCCGAACTCGAAATTGAAGTGTATATAACACACTTTTTCGGATTCCGGTCCCGAACAAAATTCTCCGAAATCGCATAGGATGTTCCTGGGGTCAGATAAAGCGGCCACGCAAAATTTGAGCACCAACGGAAGACATTTGGGGGTGCGGTGTGTGCCGTAAAACCAAGATTCGCCGAAACTCCTGATTATCGTGAAAATGCGTTAAAACTCGTTATTTGAGGCTGAAATCGAACAGTTAACTCCCGAAATGAGCTAGACGCGTGATTGAAAAAAACAGGAGAAAAGAAACCGGTCCAGACGACCTCCCGAACGGCCGAAATTGAAGTGTATAATACACGGTTTTTCGGGATTCCGGGATCCCGGAACAAAATTCTCCGGAAATCGCATAGGATGTTCCCTGGGGTCGATAAAGCGGCCACGCAAAATTTGAGCACCAACGGAAGACATTTGGGGGTGCGTGTGCCGTAAACCAAAGATTCGCCGAAACCCTGATTATCGTGAAAATGCGTTAAAACTCGTTATTTGAGGCTGAAATCGAACAAAGTTAACTCGAAATGAGCTAGGACGCGTGATTGAAAAACAGGAGAAAAGAAACCGGTCCCATTTACCTCCCGAACGGTCGAAATTGAAGTGTATAATACACGGTTTTTCGGGATTCCGTGGTCCCGAACAAAATTCTCCTAAATCGCATAGGATGTTCCCGGGGTCGATAAAGCGCCACGCAAAATTTGAGCACCAACGGAAGACATTTGGGGGTGCGGTGCAGCGTAAAACCAAGATTCGCCGAAACCCTGATTATCGTGAAAATGCGTTAAAACTCGTTATTTGAGGCTGAAATCGAACAGTTAACTCCTGAAATGAGCTAGGACGCGTGATTGAAAAACAGGGAGAAAAAGAAACCGGTCCCAGACGACCTCCGAACGGCCGAAATTGAAGTGTATAATACACGATTTTTTTTGGGATTCCGGTCCCGAACAAAATTCTCCGGAAATCGCATAGGATGTTCCTGGGTCAGATAAAGCGGCCACGCAAAATTTGAGCACCAACGGAAGACATTTGGGGTGCCGTGCAGTAAAGCGTAAACCAAAGATTCGCCGAAAACCTGATTATCGTGAAAATGCGTTAAAACTCGTTATTTGAGGCGAAATCGAAAAAGTTAACTCCCCGAAATGAGCTAGGACGCGTGATTGAAAAACAGGAGAAAAAGAAACCGGTCCAGACGATTTACCCCGAACGGCCGAAATTGAAGTGTATAATACACTGCTGGGATTCGGTCCCTGAACAAAATTCTCCGAAATCGCATAGGATGTTCCCTGGGGTCGATAAAGCGCCACGCAAAATTTGAGCACCAACGGAAGACATTTGGGGGTGCCGGTGCAAGTAAACAAAGATTCGCCGAAACCTGATTATCGTGAAAATGCGTTAAAACTCGTTATTTGAGGTCAAATCGAAACAAAGTTAACTCCCGAAATGAGCTAGGACGCGTGATTGAAAAACAGGGAGAAAAAGAAACCGGTCCAGACGACCTCCGAACGGCCGAAATTGAAGTGTATAATACACGGTTTTTCTGGATTCCGGGGTCCCTGAACAAAATTCTCCGGAAATCGCATAGATGTTCCTGGGTCGATAAAGCGCCACGCAAAATTTGAGCACCAACGGAAGACATTTGGGGTGCGTGTGCCGTAAACCAAAGATTCGCCGAAACTCCTGATTATCGTGAAAATGCGTTAAAACTCGTTATTTGAGGTCGAAATCGAACAAAGTTAACTCCTCGAAATGAGCTAGGACGCGTGATTGAAAAACAGGAGAAAAAGAAACCGGTCCAGACGACCCTCCGAACGGTCGAAATTGAAGTGTATAATACACTGTTTTTCTGGGATTCGGTCCCGAACAAAATTCTCCTCCGAAATCGCATAGGATGTTCCCCGGGGGTCGATAAAGCGGCCACGCAAAATTTGAGCACCAACGGAAGACATTTGGGGGTGCCGGTGTGCGTAAACCAAAGATTCGCCGAAACCTGATTATCGTGAAAATGCGTTAAAACTCGTTATTTGAGGTCGAAATCGAACAAAGTTAACTCCCGAAATGAGCTAGGACGCGTGATTGAAAAACAGGGAGAAAAAGAAACCGGTCCAGTACGACCTCCCGAACGGCCGAAATTGAAGTGTATAATACACTGCTTTTTCTGGGATTCCGGTCCCTGAACAAAATTCTCCGGAAATCGCATAGATGTTCCTGGGGTCGATAAAGCGGCCACGCAAAATTTGAGCACCAACGGAAGACATTTGGGGTGCCGGTGTGCGTAAACCAAAGATTCGCCGAAACCCTGATTATCGTGAAAATGCGTTAAAACTCGTTATTTGAGGTCAAATCGAACAAAGTTAACTCCCGAAATGAGCTAGACGCGTGATTGAAAAACAGAGAGAAAAGAAACCGGGTCCAGACGACCTCCGAACGGCCGAAATTGAAGTGTATAATATACTTGTTTTTCGGGATTCCGGTCCCTGAACAAAATTCTCCGGAAATCGCATAGATGTTCCGGGGTCGATAAAGCGCCACGCAAAATTTGAGCACCAACGGAAGACATTTGGGGGTGCCGGTGTGCCGTAAAAACCAAAGATTCGCCGAAACCCTGATTATCGTGAAAATGCGTTAAAACTCGTTATTTGAGGTCGAAATCGAACAAAGTTAACTCCCGAAATGAGCTAGGACGCGTGATTGAAAAAGAGAGAGAAAAAGAAACCGGTCCAGACGACCTCCCGAACGGCCGAAATTGAAGTGTATAATACACTGCTTTTTGCCGGATTCCGGGGTCCTGAACAAAATTCTCCGGAAATCGCATAGATGTTCCTGGGGTCGATAAAGCGCCACGCAAAATTTGAGCACCAACGGAAGACATTTGGGGGTGCCGTGTGCTTAAACAAAGATTCGCCGAAACTCCTGATTATCGTGAAAATGCGTTAAAACTCGTTATTTGAGGTCGAAATCGAAACAGTTAACTCCTCGAAATGAGCTAGGACGCGTGATTGAAAAACAGGAGAAAAAGAAACCGGTCCCAGACGACCTCCCGAACGGCCGAAATTGAAGTGTATAATACACGTTTTTCTGGGATTCCGGTCCCTGAACAAAATTCTCCGAAATCGCATAGGATGTTCCTGGGGTCAGATAAAGCGGCCACGCAAAATTTGAGCACCAACGGAAGACATTTGGGGTGCCTGTGTGCGTAAACCAAAGATTCGCCGAAACCTGATTATCGTGAAAATGCGTTAAAACTCGTTATTTGAGGCTGAAATCGAACAAAGTTAACTCGAAATGAGCTAGGACGCGTGATTGAAAAACAGGAGAAAAAGAAACCGGTCCAGATTTACCTCCCGAACGGCCGAAATTGAAGTGTATAATACACGGTTTTTCGGGATTCGGGGGTCCCTGAACAAAATTCTCCGAAATCGCATAGATGTTCCTGGGGTCGATAAAGCGGCCACGCAAAATTTGAGCACCAACGGAAGACATTTGGGGTGCTGTGTGCGTAAACCAAAGATTCGCCGAAACTCCTGATTATCGTGAAAATGCGTTAAAACTCGTTATTTGAGGCCGAAATCGAACAGGTTAACTCCTGAAATGAGCTAGGACGCGTGATTGAAAAAAAACAGGAGAAAAAGAAACCGGTCCGACGACCTCCCGAACTACGAAATTGAAGTGTATAATACACGGTTTTTCTGGATTTCGGGGTCCCGAAACAAAATTCTCCGAAAATCGCATAGGATGTTCCTGGGGTCAGATAAAGCGCCACGCAAAATTTGAGCACCAACGGAAGACATTTGGGGGTGCCTGTGTGCGTAAACCAAGATTCGCCGAAACCCTGATTATCGTGAAAAATGCGTTAAAACTCGTTATTTGAGGTCGAAATCGAACAGTTAACTCCCGAAATGAGCTAGGACGCGTGATTGAAAAACAGGGAGAAAAAGAAACCGGTCCAGTACGACCTCCCGAACGGCCGAAATTGAAGTGTATAATACACGGTTTTTCGGGATTCCGTGGTCCCGGAACAAAATTCTCCGGAAATCGCATAGGATGTTCCTGGGGTCAGATAAAGCGGCCACGCAAAATTTGAGCACCAACGGAAGACATTTGGGGGTGCTGTGTGCAGCGTAAACCAAAGATTCGCCGAAACCCTGATTATCGTGAAAATGCGTTAAAACTCGTTATTTGAGGCCGAAATCGAACAGGTTAACTCCCGAAATGAGCTAGGACGCGTGATTGAAAAACAGGGAGAAAAAGAAACCGGTCCAGTACGACCTCCCGAACGGCTCAAATTGAAGTGTATAATACACGGTTTTTGCCTGGGATTCCGGTCCCTGAACAAAATTCTCCGGAAATCGCATAGGATGTTCCTGGGGTCAGATAAAGCGGCCACGCAAAATTTGAGCACCAACGGAAGACATTTGGGGGTGCGGTGTGCCGTAAAACCAAAGATTCGCCGAAACTCCTGATTATCGTGAAAATGCGTTAAAACTCGTTATTTGAGGTCGAAATCGAACAAAGTTAACTCCGAAATGAGCTAGGACGCGTGATTGAAAAAAGGAGAAAAAGAAACCGGTCCAGACGACCTCCCGAACGGCCGAAATTGAAGTGTATAATACACGGTTTTGCTGGGATTCCGGGTCCCTGAACAAAATTCTCCGGAAATCGCATAGGATGTTCCTGGGGTCAGATAAAGCGGCCACGCAAAATTTGAGCACCAACGGAAGACATTTGGGGTGCCTGTGTGCGTAAACCAAAGATTCGCCGAAACCTGATTATCGTGAAAATGCGTTAAAACTCGTTATTTGAGGCCGAAATCGAACAGGTTAACTCCCGAAATGAGCTAGGACGCGTGATTGAAAAACAGGGAGAAAAAGAAACCGGTCCCAGACGACCTCCCGAACTCGAAATTGAAGTGTATAATACACGGTTTTTCGGGATTCCGGTCCCGGAACAAAATTCTCCGGAAATCGCATAGGATGTTCCTGGGGTCGATAAAGCGCCACGCAAAATTTGAGCACCAACGGAAGACATTTGGGGTGCCTGTGTGCGTAAACCAAAGATTCGCCGAAACCTGATTATCGTGAAAATGCGTTAAAACTCGTTATTTGAGGCTGAAATCGAACAAAGTTAACTCCCGAAATGAGCTAGGACGCGTGATTGAAAAACAGGGAGAAAAAGAAACCGGTCCAGACGACCTCCGAACGGCCGAAATTGAAGTGTATAATACACGTTTTTCTGGGATTCCGGTCCCGAACAAAATTCTCCGAAATCGCATAGGATGTTCCTGGGGTCAGATAAAGCGCCACGCAAAATTTGAGCACCAACGGAAGACATTTGGGGGTGCCTGTGTGCGTAAACCAAAGATTCGCCGAAACCTGATTATCGTGAAAATGCGTTAAAACTCGTTATTTGAGGTCGAAATCGAAAAAGTTAACTCCCGAAATGAGCTAGGACGCGTGATTGAAAAACAGGGAGAAAAAGAAACCGGTCCCAGACGACCTCCCGAACGGTCGAAATTGAAGTGTATAATACACTTGTTTTTCTGGGATTCCGGTCCCGAACAAAATTCTCCGAAATCGCATAGGATGTTCCTGGGGTCAGATAAAGCGGCCACGCAAAATTTGAGCACCAACGGAAGACATTTGGGGATGCCGGTGTGCCGTAAACCAAAGATTCGCCGAAACCTGATTATCGTGAAAATGCGTTAAAACTCGTTATTTGAGGCTGAAATCGAAAAGGTTAACTCTCGAAATGAGCTAGGACGCGTGATTGAAAAACAGGGAGAAAAAGAAACCGGTCCAGTACGACCTCCCGAACGGCTCAAATTGAAGTGTATAATACACGGTTTTGCCGGATTTCCGGTCCCGAACAAAATTCTCCGGAAATCGCATAGGATGTTCCTGGGGTCGATAAAGCCACGCAAAAATTTGCCACGCAAAATTTGAGCACCAACGGAAGACATTTGGGGGTGCCGGTGTGCCGTAAAACCAAAGATTCGCCGAAACTCCTGATTATCGTGAAAATGCGTTAAAACTCGTTATTTGAGGTCGAAATCGAACAAAGTTAACTCCGAAATGAGCTAGGACGCGTGATTGAAAAACAGGAGAAAAAGAAACCGGTCCCAGACGACCTCCCGAACGGCCGAAATTGAAGTGTATAATACACGGTTTTTTCGGATTCCGGTCCCGAACAAAATTCTCCGAAATCGCATAGGATGTTCCGGGGTCGATAAAGCGCCACGCAAAATTTGAGCACCAACGGAAGACATTTGGGGTGCTTGTGTGTTTAAACCAAAGATTCGCCGAAACCCTGATTATCGTGAAAATGCGTTAAAACTCGTTATTTGAGGTCGAAATCGAACAAAGTTAACTCCGAAATGAGCTAGGACGCGTGATTGAAAAACGGAGAAAAAGAAACCGGTCCAGACGACCTCCCGAAACTCGAAATTGAAGTGTATAATACACGGTTTTTTGGGATTCCGGGTCCCGTAACAAAATTCTCCGAAAATCGCATAGGATGTTCCTGGGTCAGATAAAGCGGCCACGCAAAATTTGAGCACCAACGGAAGACATTTGGGGTGCCTGTGTGCGTAAACCAAGATTCGCCGAAACCTGATTATCGTGAAAATGCGTTAAAACTCGTTATTTGAGGTCGAAATCGAACAAAGTTAACTCCTCGAAATGAGCTAGGACGCGTGATTGAAAAACAGGAGAAAAAGAAACCGGTCCAGACGACCTCCCGAACGGCCGAAATTGAAGTGTATAATACACGGTTTTTCGGATTCCGGGTCCCGAACAAAATTCTCCGAAATCGCATAGGATGTTCCTGGGGGGTCGATAAAGCGCCACGCAAAATTTGAGCACCAACGGAAGACATTTGGGGGTGTGCAAAGCGTAAAACCAAAGATTCGCCGAAACTCCTGATTATCGTGAAAATGCGTTAAAACTCGTTATTTGAGGTCGAAATCGAACAAAGTTAACTCCCGAAATGAGCTAGGACGCGTGATTGAAAAACAGGGAGAAAAAGAAACCGGTCCAGACGACCTCCGAACGGCCGAAATTGAAGTGTATAATACACTTTTTTCGGGATTCCGGAACAAAATTCTCCGAAATCGCATAGGATGTTCCTGGGGTCAGATAAAGCGCCACGCAAAATTTGAGCACCAACGGAAGACATTTGGGGGTGCGGTGTGCTGTAAACCAAAGATTCGCCGAAACCCTGATTATCGTGAAAATGCGTTAAAACTCGTTATTTGAGGCCGAAATCGAACAAAGTTAACTCCCGAAATGAGCTAGGACGCGTGATTGAAAAACAGGGAGAAAAAGAAACCGGTCCCAGACGACCTCCCGAACGGCCGAAATTGAAGTGTATAATACACGCTTTTTCTGGGATTCCGGTCCCGAACAAAATTCTCCGGAAATCGCATAGGATGTTCCTGGGGTCGATAAAGCGCCACGCAAAATTTGAGCACCAACGGAAGACATTTGGGGTGCTTGTGTGCGTAAAAACCAAAGATTCGCCGAAACTCCTGATTATCGTGAAAATGCGTTAAAACTCGTTATTTGAGGTCGAAATCGAACAAAGTTAACTCCCGAAATGAGCTAGGACGCGTGATTGAAAAATAGGGAGAAAAAGAAACCGGTCCGACGACGACCTCCGAACGGCCGAAATTGAAGTGTATAATACACGGTTTTTCGGGATTCCGGTCCCGGAACAAAATTCTCCGGAAATCGCATAGGATGTTCCTGGGGTCGGATAAAGCGGCCACGCAAAATTTGAGCACCAACGGAAGACATTTGGGGGTGTGTGTGCAGCGTAAACCAAAGATTCGCCGAAACTCCTGATTATCGTGAAAATGCGTTAAAACTCGTTATTTGAGGTCGAAATCGAACAAAGTTAACTCCCGAAATGAGCTAGACGCGTGATTGAAAAACAGGGAGAAAAAGAAACCGGTCCAGACATTTACCTCCCGAACGGCCGAAATTGAAGTGTATAATACACGGTTTTTCTGGGATTCGGGTCCCGAACAAAATTCTCCGAAATCGCATAGGATGTTCCCTGGGGTCGATAAAGCGCCACGCAAAATTTGAGCACCAACGGAAGACATTTGGGGTGCCTTGTGTGCCGTAAACCAAAGATTCGCCGAAACCCTGATTATCGTGAAAATGCGTTAAAACTCGTTATTTGAGGTCGAAATCGAACAAAGTTAACTCCCGAAATGAGCTAGGACGCGTGATTGAAAAACAGGGAGAAAAAGAAACCGGTCCAGTACGACCTCCCGAACGGCTGAAATTGAAGTGTATAATACACGGTTTTTCTGGGATTCCGGTCCCGGAACAAAATTCTCCGAAATCGCATAGGATGTTCCTGGGTCAGATAAAGCGGCCACGCAAAATTTGAGCACCAACGGAAGACATTTGGGGTGCGTGTGTAGCGAAACCAAGATTCGCCGAAACCCTGATTATCGTGAAAATGCGTTAAAACTCGTTATTTGAGGTCGAAATCGAACAAAGTTAACTCCCGAAATGAGCTAGGACGCGTGATTGAAAAACAGGGAGAAAAAGAAACCGGTCCAGTACGACCTCCCGAACGGCTGAAATTGAAGTGTATAATACACGGTTTTTCTGGGATTCCGGGTCCCTGAACAAAATTCTCCCGAAATCGCATAGGATGTTCCTGGGGTCAGATAAAGCGCCACGCAAAATTTGAGCACCAACGGAAGACATTTGGGGTGCCGGTGTGCCGTAAACCAAAGATTCGCCGAAACCTGATTATCGTGAAAATGCGTTAAAACTCGTTATTTGAGGTCGAAATCGAAAGTTAACTCCTCGAAATGAGCTAGGACGCGTGATTTGAAAAAAAAGGGAGAAAAAGAAACCGGTCCCAGACGACCTCCCGAACGGCCGAAATTGAAGTGTATAATACACTGTTTTTTCGGATTCCGGTCCCGAACAAAATTCTCCGGAAATCGCATAGGATGTTCCTGGGGTCGGATAAAGCGGCCACGCAAAATTTGAGCACCAACGGAAGACATTTGGGGTGCCGTGTGCGTAAAACCAAAGATTCGCCGAAACCCTGATTATCGTGAAAATGCGTTAAAACTCGTTATTTGAGGTGAAATCGAAAAAGTTAACTCCTCGAAATGAGCTAGGACGCGTGATTGAAAAACAGGAGAAAAAGAAACCGGTCCGACGACCTCCCGAACGGCCGAAATTGAAGTGTATAATACACTGCTTTTTCGGATTCCGGTCCCGAACAAAATTCTCCGAAATCGCATAGATGTTCCTGGGGTCGATAAAGCGGCCACGCAAAATTTGAGCACCAACGGAAGACATTTGGGGATGCCGGTGTGCCGTAAAACCAAAGATTCGCCGAAACCCTGATTATCGTGAAAATGCGTTAAAACTCGTTATTTGAGGTCGAAATCGAACAAAGTTAACTCCCGAAATGAGCTAGGACGCGTGATTGAAAAACAGGGAGAAAAAGAAACCGGTCCAGTACGACCTCCCGAACGGCCGAAATTGAAGTGTATAATACACGGTTTTTCGGGATTCCGGTCCCGGAACAAAATTCTCCGGAAATCGCATAGGATGTTCCCTGGGTCAGATAAAGCGGCCACGCAAAATTTGAGCACCAACGGAAGACATTTGGGGTGCTGTGTGCGTAAACCAAAGATTCGCCGAAACCCTGATTATCGTGAAAATGCGTTAAAACTCGTTATTTGAGGCCGAAATCGAACAGTTAACTCCGAAATGAGCTAGGACGCGTGATTGAAAAACAGGAGAAAAAGAAACCGGTCCGACGACCTCCCGAACGGCCGAAATTGAAGTGTATAATACACGGTTTTTCTGGGATTCCGGTCCCGAACAAAATTCTCCGGAAATCGCATAGGATGTTCCTGGGGTCGATAAAGCGCCACGCAAAATTTGAGCACCAACGGAAGACATTTGGGGTGTGTGTGCGTAAAACCAAAGATTCGCCGAAACCCTGATTATCGTGAAAATGCGTTAAAACTCGTTATTTGAGGTCGAAATCGAACAAAGTTAACTCCCGAAATGAGCTAGGACGCGTGATTGAAAAACAGGGAGAAAAAGAAACCGGTCCAGTACGACCTCCCGAACGGTCGAAATTGAAGTGTATAATACACTTTTTCTGGGATTCCGGTCCCGAACAAAATTCTCCGGAAATCGCATAGATGTTCCTGGGGTCGATAAAGCGCCACGCAAAATTTGAGCACCAACGGAAGACATTTGGGGTGCCTGTGCCAAAGTAAACCAAAGATTCGCCGAAACCCTGATTATCGTGAAAATGCGTTAAAACTCGTTATTTGAGGTCGAAATCGAAAGTTAACTCCGAAATGAGCTAGGACGCGTGATTGAAAAACAGGAGAAAAAGAAACCGGTCCAGACGACCTCCCGAACGGCCGAAATTGAAGTGTATAATACACGGTTTTTCTGGGATTCGGTCCCGAACAAAATTCTCCGGAAATCGCATAGGATGTTCCCTGGGGTCGATAAAGCGCCACGCAAAATTTGAGCACCAACGGAAGACATTTGGGGGTGTGGTGTGCGTAAAACCAAAGATTCGCCGAAACCCTGATTATCGTGAAAATGCGTTAAAACTCGTTATTTGAGGTCAAATCGAACAGTTAACTCCTCGAAATGAGCTAGGACGCGTGATTGAAAAACAGGAGAAAAAGAAACCGGTCCGACGACCTCCCGAACTACGAAATTGAAGTGTATAATACACTGCTTTTTTGGGATTCCGGGTCCCTGAACAAAATTCTCCGGAAATCGCATAGATGTTCCCTGGGGTCGATAAAGCGGCCACGCAAAATTTGAGCACCAACGGAAGACATTTGGGGGTGCCGTGTGCCGTAAACCAAGATTCGCCGAAACTCCTGATTATCGTGAAAATGCGTTAAAACTCGTTATTTGAGGCCGAAATCGAACAGTTAACTCCTCGAAATGAGCTAGACGCGTGATTGAAAAAACAGGAGAAAAAGAAACCGGTCCAGACGACGACCTCCGAACGGCCGAAATTGAAGTGTATAATACACGGTTTTTCTGGGATTCCGGTCCCGAACAAAATTCTCCGGAAATCGCATAGATGTTCCCTGGGGTCGATAAAGCGGCCACGCAAAATTTGAGCACCAACGGAAGACATTTGGGGGTGCCGGTGTGCGTAAACCAAAGATTCGCCGAAACTCCTGATTATCGTGAAAATGCGTTAAAACTCGTTATTTGAGGTCGAAATCGAAAGTTAACTCCCGAAATGAGCTAGACGCGTGATTGAAAAACAGGAGAAAAAGAAACCGGTCCAGACGACCTCCCGAACGGCCGAAATTGAAGTGTATAATACACGGTTTTTCGGGATTCCGGTCCCGGAACAAAATTCTCCGAAATCGCATAGATGTTCCCGGGGTCGATAAAGCGGCCACGCAAAATTTGAGCACCAACGGAAGACATTTGGGGTGCCGGTGTGCGTAAACCAAAGATTCGCCGAAACCCTGATTATCGTGAAAATGCGTTAAAACTCGTTATTTGAGGTCGAAATCGAACAAAGTTAACTCCCGAAATGAGCTAGGACGCGTGATTGAAAAACAGGGAGAAAAAGAAACCGGTCCAGTACGACCTCCCGAACGGCTGAAATTGAAGTGTATAATACACTGTTTTTCTGGGATTCCGGTCCCTGAACAAAATTCTCCGAAATCGCATAGATGTTCCTGGGGTCGATAAAGCGGCCACGCAAAATTTGAGCACCAACGGAAGACATTTGGGGGTGGTGTGCCGTAAACCAAGATTCGCCGAAACCTGATTATCGTGAAAATGCGTTAAAACTCGTTATTTGAGGTCGAAATCGAACAAAGTTAACTCCCGAAATGAGCTAGGACGCGTGATTGAAAAACAGGGAGAAAAAGAAACCGGTCCAGACGACGACCTCCCGAACGGCCGAAATTGAAGTGTATAATACACTGTTTTTCTGGGATTCCGGTCCCGAACAAAATTCTCCTGAAATCGCATAGGATGTTCCTGGGGTCAGATAAAGCGGCCACGCAAAATTTGAGCACCAACGGAAGACATTTGGGGATGCCGGTGTGCCGTAAACCAAAGATTCGCCGAAACCTGATTATCGTGAAAATGCGTTAAAACTCGTTATTTGAGGTCGAAATCGAACAAAGTTAACTCCCGAAATGAGCTAGGACGCGTGATTGAAAAACAGGGAGAAAAAGAAACCGGTCCAGTACGACCTCCCGAACGGCCGAAATTGAAGTGTATAATACACTTGTTTTTCTGGGATTCCGGGTCCCGAACAAAATTCTCCGGAAATCGCATAGATGTTCCCGGGGTCGATAAAGCGGCCACGCAAAATTTGAGCACCAACGGAAGACATTTGGGGGTGGTGTGCAGCGTAAACCAAAGATTCGCCGAAACTCCTGATTATCGTGAAAATGCGTTAAAACTCGTTATTTGAGGCTGAAATCGAACAAAGTTAACCCCGAAATGAGCTAGGACGCGTGATTGAAAAACAGGAGAAAAAGAAACCGGTCCCAGACGACCTCCCGAACGGCCGAAATTGAAGTGTATAATACACGGTTTTTCTGGGATTCGGTCCCGAACAAAATTCTCCGGAAATCGCATAGGATGTTCCCTGGGGTCGATAAAGCGGCCACGCAAAATTTGAGCACCAACGGAAGACATTTGGGGTGCCGGTGTGCAGCGTAAACCAAAGATTCGCCCAAACTCCTGATTATCGTGAAAATGCGTTAAAACTCGTTATTTGAGGTCGAAATCGAACAAAGTTAACTCCCGAAATGAGCTAGGACGCGTGATTGAAAAACAGGGAGAAAAAGAAACCGGTCCCAGACGACCTCCCGAACGGGCCGAAATTGAAGTGTATAATACACGGTTTTTCTGGGATTCCGGTCCCGAACAAAATTCTCCGGAAATCGCATAGGATGTTCCTGGGGTCGGATAAAGCGGCCACGCAAAATTTGAGCACCAACGGAAGACATTTGGGGGTGCCGGTGTGCCGTAAACCAAAGATTCGCCGAAACCTGATTATCGTGAAAATGCGTTAAAACTCGTTATTTGAGGTCGAAATCGAACAAAGTTAACTCCTCGAAATGAGCTAGGACGCGTGATTGAAAAAAACAGGGAGAAAAAGAAACCGGTCCCAGACGACCTCCCGAACGGCCGAAATTGAAGTGTATAATACACTGTTTTTCTGGGATTCCGGTCCCGAACAAAATTCTCCGGAAATCGCATAGGATGTTCCCTGGGGTCGATAAAGCGGCCACGCAAAATTTGAGCACCAACGGAAGACATTTGGGGTGCCGTGTGTGCCGTAAAACAAAGATTCGCCGAAACCCTGATTATCGTGAAAATGCGTTAAAACTCGTTATTTGAGGTCGAAATCGAACAAAGTTAACTCCCGAAATGAGCTAGGACGCGTGATTGAAAAACAGGGAGAAAAAGAAACCGGTCCAGTACGACCTCCCGAACGGCTCAAATTGAAGTGTATAATACACTTTTTTGGGATTCCGGTCCCGAACAAAATTCTCCGGAAATCGCATAGGATGTTCCTGGGGTCGATAAAGCGCCACGCAAAATTTGAGCACCAACGGAAGACATTTGGGGGTGCCGTGTGCCGTAAACCAAAGATTCGCCGAAACTCCTGATTATCGTGAAAATGCGTTAAAACTCGTTATTTGAGGCCGAAATCGAACAGGTTAACTCCTGAAATGAGCTAGGACGCGTGATTGAAAAAACATGGAGAAAAAGAAACCGGTCCCAGACGACCTCCCGAACGGCCGAAATTGAAGTGTATAATACACGATTTTTCGGGATTCCGGTGTCCCGGAACAAAATTCTCCGAAATCGCATAGGATGTTCCTGGGGTCAGATAAAGCGCCACGCAAAATTTGAGCACCAACGGAAGACATTTGGGGTGCTGTGTGCCGTAAACCAAAGATTCGCCGAAACCTGATTATCGTGAAAATGCGTTAAAACTCGTTATTTGAGGCCGAAATCGAACAAAGTTAACTCCCGAAATGAGCTAGGACGCGTGATTGAAAAACAGGGAGAAAAAGAAACCGGTCCCAGACGACCTCCCGAACGGCCGAAATTGAAGTGTATAATACACGGTTTTTCGGGATTCCGGTGTCCCTGAACAAAATTCTCCTAAATCGCATAGATGTTCCTGGGTCGATAAAGCGGCCACGCAAAATTTGAGCACCAACGGAAGACATTTGGGGTGCCGTGTGCGTAAACCAAAGATTCGCCGAAACCTGATTATCGTGAAAATGCGTTAAAACTCGTTATTTGAGGCCGAAATCGAACAGGTTAACTCCCGAAATGAGCTAGGACGCGTGATTGAAAAACAGGGAGAAAAAGAAACCGGTCCAGTACGACCTCCCGAACGGCTGAAATTGAAGTGTATAATACACGCTTTTTCGGATTCCGGTCCCGAACAAAAATTTTCTCCGGAAATCGCATAGGATGTTCCTGGGGTCAGATAAAGCGCCACGCAAAATTTGAGCACCAACGGAAGACATTTGGGGGTGCCTGTGTGCCGTAAACCAAAGATTCGCCGAAACTCCTGATTATCGTGAAAATGCGTTAAAACTCGTTATTTGAGGTCGAAATCGAACAAAGTTAACTCCTGAAATGAGCTAGGACGCGTGATTGAAAAACAGGAGAAAAAGAAACCGGTCCCAGACGACCTCCCGAACGGCCGAAATTGAAGTATATAATACACGGTTTTTCGGGATTCCGGGTCCCGGAACAAAATTCTCCGAAAATCGCATAGGATGTTCCTGGGGTCAGATAAAGTGCCACGCAAAATTTGAGCACCAACGGAAGACATTTGGGGGTGCCGGTGTGCCGTAAACCAAAGATTCGCCGAAACCCTGATTATCGTGAAAATGCGTTAAAACTCGTTATTTGAGGCTGAAATCGAACAGTTAACTCTCGAAATGAGCTAGACGCGTGATTGAAAAACAGGAGAAAAAGAAACCGGTCCAGACGACCTCCCGAACGGCCGAAATTGAAGTGTATAATACACTGTTTTTCTGGGATTCCGGTCCCGAACAAAATTTCCGGAAATCGCATAGGATGTTCCTGGGGTCAGATAAAGCGCCACGCAAAATTTGAGCACCAACGGAAGACATTTGGGGTGCCGGTGTGCGTAAACCAAAGATTCGCCGAAACCTGATTATCGTGAAAATGCGTTAAAACTCGTTATTTGAGGTCGAAATCGAACAAAGTTAACTCCCGAAATGAGCTAGGACGCGTGATTGAAAAACAGGGAGAAAAAGAAACCGGTCCAGTACGACCTCCCGAACGGCTGAAATTGAAGTGTATAATACACGGTTTTTCTGGGATTCCGGGTCCCGAACAAAATTCTCCGGAAAATCGCATAGGATGTTCCTGGGGTCGATAAAGCGCCACGCAAAATTTGAGCACCAACGGAAGACATTTGGGGTGGTGCCTGTGTGCGTAAACCAAAGATTCGCCGAAACCTGATTATCGTGAAAATGCGTTAAAACTCGTTATTTGAGGTCGAAATCGAACAAAGTTAACTCCCGAAATGAGCTAGGACGCGTGATTGAAAAACAGGGAGAAAAAGAAACCGGTCCCAGACGACCTCCCGAACGGCCGAAATTGAAGTGTATAATACACGGTTTTTTGGGATTCCGGTCCCGAACAAAATTCTCCGGAAATCGCATAGGATGTTCCCGGGGTCAGATAAAGCGCCACGCAAAATTTGAGCACCAACGGAAGACATTTGGGGGTGCCGGTGTGCGTAAAAACCAAAGATTCGCCGAAACTCCTGATTATCGTGAAAATGCGTTAAAACTCGTTATTTGAGGTCGAAATCGAACAAAGTTAACTCCTCGAAATGAGCTAGGACGCGTGATTGAAAAACAGGAGAAAAAGAAACCGGTCCCAGACGACCTCCCGAACGGCCGAAATTGAAGTGTATAATACACGGTTTTTCCGGATTCCGGTCCCGGAACAAAATTCTCCGAAAATCGCATAGGATGTTCCTGGGGTCAGATAAAGCGGCCACGCAAAATTTGAGCACCAACGGAAGACATTTGGGGGGTGGTGTGTGCCGTAAACCAAAGATTCGCCGAAACCTGATTATCGTGAAAATGCGTTAAAACTCGTTATTTGAGGTCGAAATCGAACAAAGTTAACTCCCGAAATGAGCTAGGACGCGTGATTGAAAAACAGGGAGAAAAAGAAACCGGTCCCATTTACGACCTCCCGAACGGCCGAAATTGAAGTGTATAATACACGGTTTTGCTGGGATTCCGGGTCCCGAACAAAATTCTCCGAAATCGCATAGATGTTCCTGGGGTCGATAAAGCGGCCACGCAAAATTTGAGCACCAACGGAAGACATTTGGGGGTGTGTGCGTAAAACCAAACCAAAGATTCGCCGAAACCTGATTATCGTGAAAATGCGTTAAAACTCGTTATTTGAGGTCGAAATCGAACAAAGTTAACTCCCGAAATGAGCTAGGACGCGTGATTGAAAAACAGGGAGAAAAAGAAACCGGTCCAGTACGACCTCCCGAACGGCTCAAATTGAAGTGTATAATACACTGGTTTTTCTGGGATTCCGGTCCCTGAACAAAATTCTCCGGAAATCGCATAGGATGTTCCTGGGGTCAGATAAAGCGGCCACGCAAAATTTGAGCACCAACGGAAGACATTTGGGGTGCCGTGTGTGCCGTAAAACCAAAGATTCGCCGAAACCCTGATTATCGTGAAAATGCGTTAAAACTCGTTATTTGAGGTCGAAATCGAAAAAGTTAACTCCGAAATGAGCTAGGACGCGTGATTGAAAAACAGGAGAAAAAGAAACCGGTCCAGACGACCTCCGAACGGCCGAAATTGAAGTGTATAATACACGGTTTTTCTGGGATTCCGGTCCCTGAACAAAATTCTCCGGAAAATCGCATAGGATGTTCCTGGGGTCGATAAAGCGCCACGCAAAATTTGAGCACCAACGGAAGACATTTGGGGGGTGCTGTGCGTAAACCAAAGATTCGCCGAAACCCTGATTATCGTGAAAATGCGTTAAAACTCGTTATTTGAGGTCGAAATCGAACAAAGTTAACTCCCGAAATGAGCTAGGACGCGTGATTGAAAAACAGGGAGAAAAAGAAACCGGTCCAGACGACTCTCCGAACGGCCGAAATTGAAGTGTATAATACACGGTTTTTCGGGATTCCGGTCCCGGAACAAAATTCTCCGGAAATCGCATAGGATGTTCCGGGGTCAGATAAAGCGGCCACGCAAAATTTGAGCACCAACGGAAGACATTTGGGGGTGCTGTGTGCCGTAAACCAAAGATTCGCCGAAACCTGATTATCGTGAAAATGCGTTAAAACTCGTTATTTGAGGTCGAAATCGAACAAAGTTAACTCCCGAAATGAGCTAGACGCGTGATTGAAAAACAGGAGAAAAAGAAACCGGTCCAAGACGACCTCCCGAACGGCCGAAATTGAAGTGTATAATACACGTTTTTCTGGGATTCCGGTCCCTGAACAAAATTCTCGGAAATCGCATAGGATGTTCCTGGGGTCAGATAAAGCGCCACGCAAAATTTGAGCACCAACGGAAGACATTTTGGGGTGTGTGCAGTAAACCAAAGATTCGCCGAAACTCCTGATTATCGTGAAAATGCGTTAAAACTCGTTATTTGAGGTCGAAATCGAACAAAGTTAACTCCCGAAATGAGCTAGGACGCGTGATTGAAAAACAGGGAGAAAAAGAAACCGGTCCAGTACGACCTCCCGAACGGCTGAAATTGAAGTGTATAATACACGGTTTTTCTGGGATTCCGGTCCCGAACAAAATTCTCCCGGAAATCGCATAGGATGTTCCTGGGGTCGATAAAGCGGCCACGCAAAATTTGAGCACCAACGGAAGACATTTGGGGGTGCCGGTGTGCGTAAAAACCAAAGATTCGCCGAAACCCTGATTATCGTGAAAATGCGTTAAAACTCGTTATTTGAGGCTGAAATCGAACAGTTAACTCCTGAAATGAGCTAGGACGCGTGATTGAAAAACAGGAGAAAAAGAAACCGGTCCGACGACCTCCCGAACGGCCGAAATTGAAGTGTATAATACACGTTTTTCGGATTCCGGTCCCGAACAAAATTCTCCGGAAATCGCATAGGATGTTCCTGGGGTCGATAAAGCGCCACGCAAAATTTGAGCACCAACGGAAGACATTTGGGGTGCCGGTGTGCGTAAACCAAAGATTCGCCGAAACTCCTGATTATCGTGAAAATGCGTTAAAACTCGTTATTTGAGGTCGAAATCGAACAAAGTTAACTCCGAAATGAGCTAGGACGCGTGATTGAAAAACAGGAGAAAAAGAAACCGGTCCAGACGACCTCCCGAACGGCCGAAATTGAAGTGTATAATACACTGTTTTTTTCGGGATTCCGGTCCCGAACAAAATTCTCCGAAATCGCATAGGATGTTCCTGGGTCAGATAAAGCGGCCACGCAAAATTTGAGCACCAACGGAAGACATTTGGGGTGCCGTGTGCGTAAACCAAAGATTCGCCGAAACCTGATTATCGTGAAAATGCGTTAAAACTCGTTATTTGAGGTCGAAATCGAACAAAGTTAACTCCCGAAATGAGCTAGGACGCGTGATTGAAAAACAGGGAGAAAAAGAAACCGGGTCCGGTACGACCTCCCGAACGGCTGAAATTGAAGTGTATAATACACTGTTTTTCGGGATTCCGGGGTCCCGGAACAAAATTCTCCGGAAATCGCATAGGATGTTCCTGGGGTCAGATAAAGCGGCCACGCAAAATTTGAGCACCAACGGAAGACATTTGGGGGTGCCGTGTGCGTAAACCAAAGATTCGCCGAAACCTGATTATCGTGAAAATGCGTTAAAACTCGTTATTTGAGGTCGAAATCGAAAGTTAACTCCCGAAATGAGCTAGGACGCGTGATTGAAAAACAGGGAGAAAAAGAAACCGGTCCCAGACGACCTCCCGAACGGCCGAAATTGAAGTGTATAATACACGGTTTTTTGGGATTCCGGTCCCGAACAAAATTCTCCGAAATCGCATAGGATGTTCCTGGGGTCAGATAAAGCGCCACGCAAAATTTGAGCACCAACGGAAGACATTTGGGGGTGCCGGTGTGCGTAAACCAAAGATTCGCCGAAACTCCTGATTATCGTGAAAATGCGTTAAAACTCGTTATTTGAGGTCGAAATCGAACAAAGTTAACTCCTCGAAATGAGCTAGGACGCGTGATTGAAAAAAAACAGGAGAAAAAGAAACCGGTCCGACGACCTCCCGAACGGTCGAAATTGAAGTGTATAATACACGGTTTTTCGGGATTCCGGTCCCGGAACAAAATTCTCCGGAAATCGCATAGGATGTTCCTGGGGTCGATAAAGCGCCACGCAAAATTTGAGCACCAACGGAAGACATTTGGGGTGCCGGTGTGCCGTAAACCAAGATTCGCCGAAACCCTGATTATCGTGAAAAAATGCGTTAAAACTCGTTATTTGAGGCGAAATCGAAACAGTTAACTCCCGAAATGAGCTAGGACGCGTGATTGAAAAACAGGGAGAAAAAGAAACCGGTCCCGCACGACCTCCCGAACGGCCGAAATTGAAGTGTATAATACACTGTTTTTCTGGGATTCCGGTCCCGAACAAAATTCTCCGGAAATCGCATAGGATGTTCCTGGGGTCGATAAAGCGCCACGCAAAATTTGAGCACCAACGGAAGACATTTGGGGGTGCCTGTGTGCCGTAAAACCAAAGATTCGCCGAAACTCCTGATTATCGTGAAAATGCGTTAAAACTCGTTATTTGAGGTCGAAATCGAACAAAGTTAACTCCTCGAAATGAGCTAGGACGCGTGATTGAAAAACAGGAGAAAAAGAAACCGGTCCAGACGACCTCCCGAACGGCCGAAATTGAAGTGTATAATACACGGTTTTTCGGGATTCGGGTCCCGAACAAAATTCTCCGAAATCGCATAGGATGTTCCTGTCGATAAAGCGCCACGCAAAATTTGAGCACCAACGGAAGACATTTGGGGTGCCGGTGTGCGTAAAACCAAAGATTCGCCGAAACCCTGATTATCGTGAAAATGCGTTAAAACTCGTTATTTGAGGTCGAAATCGAACAAAGTTAACTCCTCGAAATGAGCTAGGACGCGTGATTGAAAACAGGAGAAAAAGAAACCGGTCCAGACGACCTCCCGAACGGCCGAAATTGAAGTGTATAATACACGGTTTTTCTGGGATTCCGGTCCCGAACAAAATTCTCCGGAAATCGCATAGATGTTCCTGGGGTCGATAAAGCGCCACGCAAAATTTGAGCACCAACGGAAGACATTTGGGGGTGCCTGTGTGCCGTAAAAACCAAAGATTCGCCGAAACCTGATTATCGTGAAAATGCGTTAAAACTCGTTATTTGAGGTCGAAATCGAAAGTTAACTCCCGAAATGAGCTAGACGCGTGATTGAAAAACAGGAGAAAAAGAAACCGGTCCAGACGACCTCCCGAACGGCCGAAATTGAAGTGTATAATACACGGTTTTTCTGGATTCCGGGTCCCGAACAAAATTTCTCGGAAATCGCATAGGATGTTCCTGGGGTCGATAAAGCGCCACGCAAAATTTGAGCACCAACGGAAGACATTTGGGGGTGCCGGTGTGCGTAAACCAAAGATTCGCCGAAACCTGATTATCGTGAAAATGCGTTAAAACTCGTTATTTGAGGTCGAAATCGAAACAGTTAACTCCTCGAAATGAGCTAGGACGCGTGATTGAAAAAAAACAGGAGAAAAAGAAACCGGTCCGACGACCTCCCGAACGGCCGAAATTGAAGTGTATAATACACGGTTTTTCGGGATTCGGGTCCCGAACAAAATTCTCCGGAAATCGCATAGGATGTTCCTGGGGTCAGATAAAGCGGCCACGCAAAATTTGAGCACCAACGGAAGACATTTGGGGGTGCCGGTGTGCCGTAAACCAAAGATTCGCCGAAACCCTGATTATCGTGAAAATGCGTTAAAACTCGTTATTTGAGGCTGAAATCGAACAGTTAACTCCTGAAATGAGCTAGGACGCGTGATTGAAAAACAGGGAGAAAAAGAAACCGGTCCAGTACGACCTCCCGAACGGCTCAAATTGAAGTGTATAATACACGTTTTTTTCTGGGATTCCGGTCCCTGAACAAAATTCTCCGGAAATCGCATAGGATGTTCCTGGGGTCAGATAAAGCGCCCACGCAAAATTTGAGCACCAACGGAAGACATTTGGGGGTGCCGTGTGCCGTAAAACCAAAGATTCGCCGAAACCTGATTATCGTGAAAATGCGTTAAAACTCGTTATTTGAGGCTGAAATCGAACAAAGTTAACTCCCCGAAATGAGCTAGGACGCGTGATTGAAAAAAACAGGAGAAAAAGAAACCGGTCCAGACGACCTCCCGAACGGCCGAAATTGAAGTGTATAATACACTGTTTTTCTGGGATTCCGGTCCCGAACAAAATTCTCCGGAAATCGCATAGGATGTTCCTGGGGTCGGATAAAGCGGCCACGCAAAATTTGAGCACCAACGGAAGACATTTGGGGGTGCCGGTGTGCCGTAAACCAAGATTCGCCGAAACTCCTGATTATCGTGAAAATGCGTTAAAACTCGTTATTTGAGGTCGAAATCGAACAAAGTTAACTCCCGAAATGAGCTAGGACGCGTGATTGAAAAACAGGGAGAAAAAGAAACCGGTCCAGTACGACCTCCCGAACGGCTGAAATTGAAGTGTATATAATACACGTTTTTCGGGATTCCGGTCCCGAACAAAATTCTCCGGAAATCGCATAGGATGTTCCTGGGTCAGATAAAGCGGCCACGCAAAATTTGAGCACCAACGGAAGACATTTGGGGTGCCGGTGTGCGTAAACCAAAGATTCGCCGAAACCTGATTATCGTGAAAATGCGTTAAAACTCGTTATTTGAGGTCGAAATCGAAAGTTAACTCCCCGAAATGAGCTAGGACGCGTGATTGAAAAACAGGAGAAAAAGAAACCGGTCCAGACGACCTCCCGAACGGCCGAAATTGAAGTGTATAATACACTGCCGGGATTCCGGTCCCTGAACAAAATTCTCCGGAAATCGCATAGGATGTTCCCTGGGTCAGATAAAGCGCCACGCAAAATTTGAGCACCAACGGAAGACATTTGGGGGTGCCGTGTGCCGTAAAAACCAAAGATTCGCCGAAACTCCTGATTATCGTGAAAATGCGTTAAAACTCGTTATTTGAGGTCGAAATCGAAAAAGTTAACTCCCGAAATGAGCTAGGACGCGTGATTGAAAAACAGGGAGAAAAAGAAACCGGTCCCAGACGACCTCCCGAACGGCCGAAATTGAAGTGTATAATACACGGTTTTTCGGGATTCCGGTCCCGGAACAAAATTCTCCGGAAATCGCATAGGATGTTCCTGGGGTCAGATAAAGCGGCCACGCAAAATTTGAGCACCAACGGAAGACATTTGGGGGTGCCGGTGTGCGTAAACCAAAGATTCGCCGAAACCCTGATTATCGTGAAAATGCGTTAAAACTCGTTATTTGAGGTCGAAATCGAACAAAGTTAACTCCCGAAATGAGCTAGGACGCGTGATTGAAAAACAGGGAGAAAAAGAAACCGGTCCAGTACGACCTCCCGAACGGCCGAAATTGAAGTGTATAATACACGGTTTTTCGGATTCCGGTCCCTGAACAAAATTCTCCGAAATCGCATAGGATGTTCCTGGGGTCAGATAAAGCGGCCACGCAAAATTTGAGCACCAACGGAAGACATTGGGGGTGGTGTGTGCGTAAACCAAAGATTCGCCGAAACCTGATTATCGTGAAAATGCGTTAAAACTCGTTATTTGAGGTCGAAATCGAACAAAGTTAACTCCCGAAATGAGCTAGGACGCGTGATTGAAAAACAGGGAGAAAAAGAAACCGGTCCAGTACGACCTCCCGAACGGCTGAAATTGAAGTGTATAATACACGGTTTTTCTGGGATTCCGGTCCCGAACAAAATTTCCCGAAATCGCATAGGATGTTCCTGGGGTCAGATAAAGCGGCCACGCAAAATTTGAGCACCAACGGAAGACATTTGGGGTGCCTTGTGCGTAAAACCAAAGATTCGCCGAAACCCTGATTATCGTGAAAATGCGTTAAAACTCGTTATTTGAGGCTGAAATCGAACAAAGTTAACTCCCGAAATGAGCTAGGACGCGTGATTGAAAAACAGGGAGAAAAAGAAACCGGTCCAGTACGACCTCCCGAACGGCTCAAATTGAAGTGTATAATACACTGTTTTTGCCGGATTCCGGTCCCTGAACAAAATTCTCCGGAAATCGCATAGATGTTCCTGGGGTCGATAAAGCGCCACGCAAAATTTGAGCACCAACGGAAGACATTTGGGGGTGCCGGTGTGCAGTAAAACCAAAGATTCGCCGAAACCCTGATTATCGTGAAAATGCGTTAAAACTCGTTATTTGAGGTCGAAATCGAACAAAGTTAACTCCCGAAATGAGCTAGGACGCGTGATTGAAAAACAGGGAGAAAAAGAAACCGGTCCGAGACGACCTCCCGAACGGCCGAAATTGAAGTGTATAATACACGGTTTTTCGGGATTCCGGTCCCGGAACAAAATTCTCCGGAAATCGCATAGGATGTTCCTGGGTCAGATAAAGCGGCCACGCAAAATTTGAGCACCAACGGAAGACATTTGGGGTGCCGTGTGCGTAAACCAAAGATTCGCCGAAACCTGATTATCGTGGAAAATGCGTTAAAACTCGTTATTTGAGGTCGAAATCGAACAAAGTTAACTCCCGAAATGAGCTAGGACGCGTGATTGAAAAACAGGGAGAAAAAGAAACCGGTCCAGTACGACCTCCCGAACGGCTCAAATTGAAGTGTATAATACACTTTTTCGGGATTCCGGTCCCGAACAAAATTCTCCGGAAATCGCATAGGATGTTCCCCGGGGTCGATAAAGCGGCCACGCAAAATTTGAGCACCAACGGAAGACATTTGGGGGTGCCGGTGTGCGTAAACCAAAGATTCGCCGAAACCCTGATTATCGTGAAAATGCGTTAAAACTCGTTATTTGAGGTCGAAATCGAACAAAGTTAACTCCCGAAATGAGCTAGGACGCGTGATTGAAAAACAGGGAGAAAAAGAAACCGGTCCAGTACGACCTCCCGAACGGCTCAAATTGAAGTGTATAATACACTTTTTTTTCTGGGATTCCGGGTCCCGAACAAAATTCTCCGGAAATCGCATAGGATGTTCCTGGGGTCAGATAAAGCGGCCACGCAAAATTTGAGCACCAACGGAAGACATTTGGGGTGCCTGTGTGCGTATAAACCAAAGATTCGCCGAAACCCTGATTATCGTGAAAATGCGTTAAAACTCGTTATTTGAGGCTGAAATCGAACAAAGTTAACTCCCGAAATGAGCTAGGACGCGTGATTGAAAAACAGGGAGAAAAAGAAACCGGTCCAGATTTACCTCCCGAACGGTCGAAATTGAAGTGTATAATACACGGTTTTTCGGGATTCCGGTCCCGGAACAAAATTCTCCGGAAATCGCATAGGATGTTCCTGGGGTCGGATAAAGCGGCCACGCAAAATTTGAGCACCAACGGAAGACATTTGGGGTGCTGGTGTGCCGTAAACCAAAGATTCGCCGAAACCCTGATTATCGTGAAAATGCGTTAAAACTCGTTATTTGAGGTCGAAATCGAACAAAGTTAACTCCTCGAAATGAGCTAGGACGCGTGATTGAAAAACAGGAGAAAAAGAAACCGGTCCAGACGACCTCCCGAACGGCCGAAATTGAAGTGTATAATACACTGTTTTTCGGGATTCCGGGTCCCGGAACAAAATTCTCCGGAAATCGCATAGATGTTCCTGGGTCGATAAAGCGCCACGCAAAATTTGAGCACCAACGGAAGACATTTGGGGGTGCCGGTGTGCGTAAAACCAAAGATTCGCCGAAAACCTGATTATCGTGAAAATGCGTTAAAACTCGTTATTTGAGGTCGAAATCGAACAAAGTTAACTCCCGAAATGAGCTAGACGCGTGATTGAAAAACAGGAGAAAAAGAAACCGGTCCCAGACGACCTCCCGAACGGCCGAAATTGAAGTGTATAATACACGATTTTTCGGGATTTCGGTCCCGAACAAAATTCTCCGAAATCGCATAGATGTTCCTGGGGTCGATAAAGCGGCCACGCAAAATTTGAGCACCAACGGAAGACATTTGGGGGTGCCGTGTGCGTAAACCAAAGATTCGCCGAAACTCCTGATTATCGTGAAAATGCGTTAAAACTCGTTATTTGAGGCTGAAATCGAACAAGTTAACTCCCGAAATGAGCTAGGACGCGTGATTGAAAAACAGGGAGAAAAGAAACCGGTCCCAGATTTACCTCCCGAACGGCCGAAATTGAAGTGTATAATACACTGCTTTTTCTGGGATTCCGGTCCCTGAACAAAATTCTCCGGAAATCGCATAGGATGATCCCGGGGTCGATAAAGCGCCACGCAAAATTTGAGCACCAACGGAAGACATTTGGGGGTGCTTGTGCAGCGTAAACCAAAGATTCGCCGAAACCTGATTATCGTGAAAATGCGTTAAAACTCGTTATTTGAGGCCGAAATCGAACAGTTAACTCCGAAATGAGCTAGGACGCGTGATTGAAAAACAGGAGAAAAAGAAACCGGTCCAGACGACCTCCCGAACTCGAAATTGAAGTGTATAATACACTGCTTTTTGCCGGATTCCGGTCCCGAACAAAATTCTCCGAAATCGCATAGGATGTTCCGGGGTCGATAAAGCGCCACGCAAAATTTGAGCACCAACGGAAGACATTTGGGGGTGCGGTGTGCGTAAACCAAGATTCGCCGAAACCCTGATTATCGTGAAAATGCGTTAAAACTCGTTATTTGAGGCTGAAATCGAACAGATTAACTCCCGAAATGAGCTAGGACGCGTGATTGAAAAACATGGAGAAAAAGAAACCGGTCCAGACGACCTCCCGAACGGCCGAAATTGAAGTGTATAATACACTTTGCTGGGATTCCGGTCCCGAACAAAATTCTCCGAAATCGCATAGGATGTTCCTGGGTCAGATAAAGCGGCCACGCAAAATTTGAGCACCAACGGAAGACATTTGGGGATGCCGGTGTGCCGTAAAACCAAAGATTCGCCGAAACCTGATTATCGTGAAAATGCGTTAAAACTCGTTATTTGAGGTCGAAATCGAACAAAGTTAACTCCGAAATGAGCTAGGACGCGTGATTGAAAAACAGGAGAAAAAGAAACCGGTCCGCAGACGACCTCCCGAACGGCCGAAATTGAAGTGTATAATACACGGTTTTTCGGGATTTCGGTCCCGAACAAAATTCTCCGGAAATCGCATAGGATGTTCCTGGGGTCGATAAAGCGCCACGCAAAATTTGAGCACCAACGGAAGACATTTGGGGGTGCCGGTGTGCCGTAAACCAAAGATTCGCCGAAACTCCTGATTATCGTGAAAATGCGTTAAAACTCGTTATTTGAGGCCGAAATCGAACAGTTAACTCCGAAATGAGCTAGGACGCGTGATTGAAAAACAGGAGAAAAAGAAACCGGTCCGACGACCTCCCGAACGGCCGAAATTGAAGTGTATAATACACTGCTTTTTTCGGGATTCCGGTCCCGAACAAAATTCTCCGGAAATCGCATAGATGTTCCCGGGGTCGATAAAGCGCCACGCAAAATTTGAGCACCAACGGAAGACATTTGGGGGTGCCGGTGCGTAAAACCAAAGATTCGCCGAAACTCCTGATTATCGTGAAAATGCGTTAAAACTCGTTATTTGAGGTCGAAATCGAACAAAGTTAACTCTCGAAATGAGCTAGGACGCGTGATTGAAAAACAGGGAGAAAAAGAAACCGGTCCTAGACGACCTCCCGAACGGCCGAAATTGAAGTGTATAATACACGGTTTTTTGGGATTCCGGTCCCTGAACAAAATTCTCCTAAATCGCATAGATGTTCCTGGGTCGATAAAGCGGCCACGCAAAATTTGAGCACCAACGGAAGACATTTGGGGGTGCCGGTGTGCGTAAACCAAACCAAACCTGATTATCGTGAAAATGCCGAAACGAACAAAGTTAACTCCTGAAATGAGCTAGGATCGATTGAAAAATGAGAGAGAAAGAAACCGGTCGAACTACGAAATTGAATGTATAATTGAGGTCCCGAACAAAATTCTCCGAAATCGCATAGGATGTTCCTGGGTCGATAAACGCCACGCAAAATTTGAGGAAGACATTTGGGGTGCGTGATTGAAAAAGATTCGCCGAAAGAAAAGTTAAAACTCGTTATTTGAGGTCGAAATCGAACAAAGTTAACTCCGAAATGAGCTAGGACGCGTGATTGAAAAACAGGAGAAAAAGAAACCGGTCCTAAGACGACCTCCCGAACGGCCGAAATTGAAGTGTATAATACACTGTTTTTCTGGGATTCCGGTCCCGAACAAAATTCTCCCGGAAATCGCATAGGATGTTCCCGGGGTCGATAAAGCGGCCACGCAAAATTTGAGCACCAACGGAAGACATTTGGGGTGCTTGTGCGTAAACCAAAGATTCGCCGAAACCTGATTATCGTGAAAATGCGTTAAAACTCGTTATTTGAGGCCGAAATCGAACAGGTTAACTCCTGAAATGAGCTAGGACGCGTGATTGAAAAAACATGGAGAAAAAGAAACCGGTCCAGATTTACCTCCCGAACGGTCGAAATTGAAGTGTATAATACACGGTTTTTCGGGATTCCGTGGTCCCGGAACAAAATTCTCCGAAATCGCATAGATGTTCCCTGGGGTCGATAAAGCGGCCACGCAAAATTTGAGCACCAACGGAAGACATTTGGGGTGCCAGCGTAAAAACCAAAGATTCGCCGAAACTCCTGATTATCGTGAAAATGCGTTAAAACTCGTTATTTGAGGCTGAAATCGAACAAAGTTAACTCCGAAATGAGCTAGGACGCGTGATTGAAAAAAGGAGAAAAAGAAACCGGTCCAGACGACCTCCCGAACGGTCGAAATTGAAGTGTATAATACATTTGCCGGATTCTAACGGGGTCCCGAACAAATTCTCCGGAAATCGCATAGGATGTTCCTGGGGTCAGATAAAGCGGCCACGCAAAATTTGAGCACCAACGGAAGACATTTGGGGGGTGCGGTGCGTAAACCAAAGATTCGCCGAAACTCCTGATTATCGTGAAAATGCGTTAAAACTCGTTATTTGAGGTCGAAATCGAAAAGTTAACTCCGAAATGAGCTAGACGCGTGATTGAAAAACAGGAGAAAAAGAAACCGGTCCGGACGACCTCCCGAACGGTCGAAATTGAAGTGTATAATACACTGCCGGGATTTCGGTCCCGAACAAAATTCTCCTAAATCGCACAGGATGTTCCTGGGGTCGGGTCGATAAAGCGCCACGCAAAATTTGAGCACCAACGGAAGACATTTGGGGTGCCGGTGTGCCGTAAACCAAAGATTCGCCGAAACCCTGATTATCGTGAAAATGCGTTAAAACTCGTTATTTGAGGCTGAAATCGAACAGTTAACTCCTGAAATGAGCTAGGACGCGTGATTGAAAAACAGGAGAAAAAGAAACCGGTCCAGACGACCTCCCGAACGGCCGAAATTGAAGTGTATAATACACGTTTTTTCGGATTCCGGTCCCTGAACAAAATTCTCCGGAAATCGCATAGGATGTTCCTGGGGTCAGATAAAGCGGCCACGCAAAATTTGAGCACCAACGGAAGACATTTGGGGGTGCCGGTGTGCGTAAAACCAAGATTCGCCGAAACCCTGATTATCGTGAAAATGCGTTAAAACTCGTTATTTGAGGTCGAAATCGAAAGTTAACTCCCGAAATGAGCTAGGACGCGTGATTGAAAAACAGGGAGAAAAAGAAACCGGTCCAGTACGACCTCCCGAACGGCTGAAATTGAAGTGTATAATACACTGTTTTTCTGGGATTCCGGTCCCCGAACAAAATTCTCCGAAATCGCATAGGATGTTCCTGGGGTCAGATAAAGCGCCACGCAAAATTTGAGCACCAACGGAAGACATTTGGGGGTGCGTGTGTGCCGTAAACCAAAGATTCGCCGAAACTCCTGATTATCGTGAAAATGCGTTAAAACTCGTTATTTGAGGTCGAAATCGAACAAAGTTAACTCCTCGAAATGAGCTAGGACGCGTGATTGAAAAAAAGGAGAAAAAGAAACCGGTCCAGACGACCTCCCGAACGGCCGAAATTGAAGTGTATAATACACGGTTTTTCTGGGATTCCGGTCCCGAACAAAATTCTCCGAAATCGCATAGGATGTTCCTGGGGTCAGATAAAGCGCCACGCAAAATTTGAGCACCAACGGAAGACATTTGGGGTGCCTGTGTGCGTAAAACCAAAGATTCGCCGAAACCCTGATTATCGTGAAAATGCGTTAAAACTCGTTATTTGAGGTCAAATCGAACAAAGTTAACTCCCGAAATGAGCTAGGACGCGTGATTGAAAAACAGGGAGAAAAAGAAACCGGTCCAGTACGACCTCCCGAACGGCTCAAATTGAAGTGTATAATACACGGTTTGCCGGATTCGGTCCCGAACAAAATTCTCCGGAAATCGCATAGGATGTTCCTGGGGTCGGATAAAGCGGCCACGCAAAATTTGAGCACCAACGGAAGACATTTGGGGTGCCTGCAGCGTAAAACCAAAGATTCGCCGAAACTCCTGATTATCGTGAAAATGCGTTAAAACTCGTTATTTGAGGTCGAAATCGAACAAAGTTAACTCCCCGAAATGAGCTAGGACGCGTGATTGAAAAACAGGAGAAAAGAAACCGGTCCGACGACCTCCCGAACGGTCGAAATTGAAGTGTATAATACACTTTGCCGGATTCCGGTCCCGAACAAAATTCTCCGGAAATCGCATAGATGTTCCTGGGGTCGATAAAGCGCCACGCAAAATTTGAGCACCAACGGAAGACATTTGGGGTGCCGTGTGCGTAAAACCAAAGATTCGCCGAAACTCCTGATTATCGTGAAAATGCGTTAAAACTCGTTATTTGAGGCTGAAATCGAACAAAGTTAACTCCTCGAAATGAGCTAGGACGCGTGAAAAAAAAAAGGGAGAAAAAGAAAAAAAAACAGGAGAAAAAGAAACCGGTCCGCACGACCTCCGAACGGCCGAAATTGAAGTGTATAATACACGAAGCATTTTTTCGGATTCCGGTCCCGAACAAAATTCTCCGGAAATCGCATAGGATGTTCCTGGGTCAGATAAAGCGGCCACGCAAAATTTGAGCACCAACGGAAGACATTTGGGGGTGCCGGTGTGCCGTAAACCAAAGATTCGCCGAAACTCCTGATTATCGTGAAAATGCGTTAAAACTCGTTATTTGAGGCCGAAATCGAACAAAGTTAACTCCGAAATGAGCTAGACGCGTGATTGAAAAACAGGAGAAAAAGAAACCGGTCCGCACGACCTCCCGAACGGCCGAAATTGAAGTGTATAATACACTTGCCGGGATTCCGGTCCCTGAACAAAATTCTCCTAAATCGCATAGATGTTCCTGGGGTCGATAAAGCGGCCACGCAAAATTTGAGCACCAACGGAAGACATTTGGGGTGCCGGTGTGTAAAACCAAAGATTCGCCGAAACTCTGATTATCGTGAAAATGCGTTAAAACTCGTTATTTGAGGCTGAAATCGAACAAAGTTAACTCCCGAAATGAGCTAGGACGCGTGATTGAAAAACAGGGAGAAAAAGAAACCGGTCCCAGACGACCTCCCGAACGGCCGAAATTGAAGTGTATAATACACGTTTTTCTGGGATTCCGGTCCCGAACAAAATTCTCCGGAAATCGCATAGATGTTCCCTGGGGTCGATAAAGCGGCCACGCAAAATTTGAGCACCAACGGAAGACATTTGGGGGTGCCAGTGTGCGTAAACCAAAGATTCGCCGAAACTCCTGATTATCGTGAAAATGCGTTAAAACTCGTTATTTGAGGCCGAAATCGAACAGGTTAACTCCCGAAATGAGCTAGGACGCGTGATTGAAAAACAGGGAGAAAAAGAAACCGGTCCGAGACGACCTCCCGAACGGTCGAAATTGAAGTGTATAATACACGCTTTTGCCGGATTCCGGTCCCTGAACAAAATTCTCCGGAAATCGCATAGGATGTTCCCTGGGGTCGATAAAGCGGCCACGCAAAATTTGAGCACCAACGGAAGACATTTGGGGGTGCCGGTGTGCGTAAACCAAAGATTCGCCGAAACCCTGATTATCGTGAAAATGCGTTAAAACTCGTTATTTGAGGTCGAAATCGAACAAAGTTAACTCCCGAAATGAGCTAGACGCGTGATTGAAAAACAGGGAGAAAAAGAAACCGGTCCCAGACGACCTCCCGAACGGCCGAAATTGAAGTGTATAATACACTGTTTTTCGGGATTCCGGGTCCCGGAACAAAATTCTCCGGAAATCGCATAGATGTTCCCTGGGTCGATAAAGCGGCCACGCAAAATTTGAGCACCAACGGAAGACATTTGGGGGTGCCGGCAGTGCCGTAAACCCAAAGATTCGCCGAAACCCTGATTATCGTGAAAATGCGTTAAAACTCGTTATTTGAGGTGAAATCGAACTAGTTAACTCCTGAAATGAGCTAGGACGCGTGATTGAAAAAAACAGGAGAAAAAGAAACCGGTCCCAGACGACCTCCCGAACGGCCGAAATTGAAGTGTATAATACACATTTGCCTGGGATTCCGGTCCCGAACAAAATTCTCCGAAATCGCATAGGATGTTCCTGGGGTCGATAAAGCGCCACGCAAAATTTGAGCACCAACGAAGACATTTGGGGTGCCGGTGTGCGTAAACCAAAGATTCGCCGAAACTCCTGATTATCGTGAAAATGCGTTAAAACTCGTTATTTGAGGTCGAAATCGAACAAAGTTAACTCCGAAATGAGCTAGGACGCGTGATTGAAAAACAGGGAGAAAAAGAAACCGGTCCAGTACGACCTCCCGAACGGCTCAAATTGAAGTGTATAATACACGGTTTTGCCGGATTCGGTCCCTGAACAAAATTCTCGGAAATCGCATAGGATGTTCCTGGGGTCAGATAAAGCGCCACGCAAAATTTGAGCACCAACGGAAGACATTTGGGGGTGCCGGTGCAGTAGAAAACCAAAGATTCGCCGAAACCTGATTATCGTGAAAATGCGTTAAAACTCGTTATTTGAGGCTGAAATCGAACAGTTAACTCCTGAAATGAGCTAGGACGCGTGATTGAAAAACAGGAGAAAAAGAAACCGGTCCCAGACGACCTCCCTAACGGCCGAAATTGAAGTGTATAATACACTGTTTTTCGGGATTCCGGTCCCGAACAAAATTCTCCTGAAATCGCATAGGATGTTCCTGGGGTCAGATAAAGCGCCACGCAAAATTTGAGCACCAACGGAAGACATTTGGGGTGCCGTGTGCGTAAAACCAAAGATTCGCCGAAACTCCTGATTATCGTGAAAATGCGTTAAAACTCGTTATTTGAGGCCGAAATCGAACAGGTTAACTCCTGAAATGAGCTAGGACGCGTGATTGAAAAACAGGGAGAAAAAGAAACCGGTCCTGACGACCCTCCCGAACGGCCGAAATTGAAGTGTATAATACACGGTTTGCTGGGATTCCGGGTCCCGAACAAAATTCTCCGGAAATCGCATAGGATGTTCCCTGGGGTCGATAAAGCGGCCACGCAAAATTTGAGCACCAACGGAAGACATTTGGGGTGCCGGTGTGCGTAAACCAAAGATTCGCCTAAACTCCTGATTATCGTGAAAATGCGTTAAAACTCGTTATTTGAGGCTGAAATCGAACAAAGTTAACTCCCGAAATGAGCTAGGACGCGTGATTGAAAAACAGGGAGAAAAAGAAACCGGGTCCGGTACGACCTCCCGAACGGCTGAAATTGAAGTGTATAATACACGGTTTTTCGGGATTCCGGGATCCCGGAACAAAATTCTCCGGAAATCGCATAGGATGTTCCTGGGGTCAGATAAAGCGGCCACGCAAAATTTGAGCACCAACGGAAGACATTTGGGGTGCGTGTGCCGTAAAAACCAAAGATTCGCCAAACCTGATTATCGTGAAAATGCGTTAAAACTCGTTATTTGAGGTCAAATCGAACAGTTAACTCCCGAAATGAGCTAGGACGCGTGATTGAAAAACAGGGAGAAAAGAAACCGGTCCAGACGACCTCCGAACGGCCGAAATTGAAGTGTATAATACACTGCCGGGATTCCGGTCCCTGAACAAAATTCTCCGAAATCGCATAGATGTTCCTGGGGTCGATAAAGCGCCACGCAAAATTTGAGCACCAACGGAAGACATTTGGGGTGCCTGCAGCGTAAACCAAAGATTCGCCGAAACCTGATTATCGTGAAAATGCGTTAAAACTCGTTATTTGAGGTCGAAATCGAACAAAGTTAACTCCCGAAATGAGCTAGGACGCGTGATTGAAAAACAGGGAGAAAAAGAAACCGGTCCAGATTTACCTCCCGAACTACGAAATTGAAGTGTATAATACACGTTTTTGCCGGATTCCGGTCCCCGAACAAAATTCTCCCGAAATCGCATAGGATGTTCCTGGGGTCAGATAAAGCGGCCACGCAAAATTTGAGCACCAACGAAGACATTTGGGGTGCCGTGTGCGTGAAACCAAAGATTCGCCGAAACCCTGATTATCGTGAAAATGCGTTAAAACTCGTTATTTGAGGTCGAAATCGAACAAAGTTAACTCCCGAAATGAGCTAGGACGCGTGATTGAAAAACAGGGAGAAAAAGAAACCGGTCCCAGACGACCTCCCGAACGGCCGAAATTGAAGTGTATAATACACTTTTTGCGGGATTCCGGTCCCTGAACAAAATTCTCCGGAAATCGCATAGGATGTTCCCTGGGGTCGATAAAGCGCCACGCAAAATTTGAGCACCAACGGAAGACATTTGGGGGTGCGGTGCGTGCGTAAAACCAAAGATTCGCCGAAACCTGATTATCGTGAAAATGCGTTAAAACTCGTTATTTGAGGTCGAAATCGAACAAAGTTAACTCCTCGAAATGAGCTAGGACGCGTGATTGAAAACAGGAGAAAAAGAAACCGTCCCAGACGACCTCCGAACGGTCGAAATTGAAGTGTATAATACACTTTTTTTGCTGGATTCCGGTCCCGAACAAAATTCTCCGGAAATCGCATAGGATGTTCCTGGGGTCGGATAAAGCGGCCACGCAAAATTTGAGCACCAACGGAAGACATTTGGGGTGCCTGTGCGTAAAACCAAGATTCGCCGAAACCTGATTATCGTGAAAATGCGTTAAAACTCGTTATTTGAGGTCGAAATCGAACAAAGTTAACTCCTGAAATGAGCTAGGACGCGTGATTGAAAAACAGGAGAAAAAGAAACCGGTCCAGACGACCTCCCGAACGGCCGAAATTGAAGTGTATAATACACTTTTTCTGGGATTCCGGTCCCTGAACAAAATTCTCCGAAATCGCATAGGATGTTCCTGGGGTCGATAAAGCGCCACGCAAAATTTGAGCACCAACGAAGACATTTGGGGGTGCCGTGCAAAAACCAAAGATTCGCCGAAACTCCTGATTATCGTGAAAATGCGTTAAAACTCGTTATTTGAGGTCGAAATCGAACAAAGTTAACTCCTCGAAATGAGCTAGGACGCGTGATTGAAAAAAACAGGAGAGAAAAAGAAACCGGTCCAGACGACCTCCCGAACGGCCGAAATTGAAGTGTATAATACACGTTTTTTTCTGGATTCCGGTCCCGGAACAAAATTCTCCGAAATCGATAGGATGTTCCTGGGGTCGATAAAGCGGCCACGCAAAATTTGAGCACCAACGGAAGACATTTGGGGGTGCTGTGTGCTTAAACCAAAGATTCGCCGAAACTCCTGATTATCGTGAAAATGCGTTAAAACTCGTTATTTGAGGCTGAAATCGAACAAAGTTAACTCGAAATGAGCTAGGACGCGTGATTGAAAAAAAGGGAGAAAAAGAAACCGGTCCGACGACCTCCGAACGGCCGAAATTGAAGTGTATAATACACTTTTTGCTGGGATTCCGGTCCCTGAACAAAATTCTCCTGAAATCGCATAGGATGTTCCTGGGGTCAGATAAAGCGGCCACGCAAAATTTGAGCACCAACGGAAGACATTTGGGGGTGCCGTGTGCCAAAAACCAAAGATTCGCCGAAACCTGATTATCGTGAAAATGCGTTAAAACTCGTTATTTGAGGCTGAAATCGAACAGTTAACCGAAATGAGCTAGACGCGTGATTGAAAAACAGGGAGA
This sequence comes from Silene latifolia, assembly GCF_048544455.1. Classification (NCBI taxonomy): domain Eukaryota; kingdom Viridiplantae; phylum Streptophyta; class Magnoliopsida; order Caryophyllales; family Caryophyllaceae; genus Silene; species Silene latifolia. Next base: position 7,023,044 of record NC_133532.1, read on the forward strand.
AAAGAAACCGGTCCAAGACGACCTCCCGAACGGCCAAATTGAAGTGTATAATACACGATTTTTCTGGGATTCCGGTCCCGAACAAAA